>NC_135233.1:226052339-226327339 GCF_051348905.1 Ranitomeya variabilis
TATCTGTAACTGCACTGTAGTATATAGCATATATTAGTATATACCTATCTGTATCCGCTCTGTAGTATATAGCATATATTAGTATATACCTATCTGTATCTGCACTGTAGTATATAGCATATATTAGTATATACCTATCTGTATCCGCTCTGTAGTATATAGCATATATTAGTATATGCCTATCTGTATCTGCTCTGTAGTATATAGCATATATTAGTATATACCTATCTGTATCTGCACTGTAATATATAGCATATATTAGTATATACCTATCTGTATCTGCTCTGTAGTATATAGCATATATTAGTATATATATATCTGCACTATAGTATATAGCATATATTAGTATATACCTATCTGTATCTGCACTGTAGTATATAGCATATATTAGTATATACCTATCTGTATCTGCTCTGCAGTATATAGCATATATTAGTATATGACTATCTGTATCTGTACTGTAGTATATAGCATATATTAGTATATACCTATCTGTATCTACTCTGTAGTATATAGCATATATTAGTATATACCTATCTGTATCTGCACTGTAGTATATAACATATATTAGTATATGCCTATCTGTATCTGCACTGTAGTATATAGCATATATTAGTATATACCTATCTGTATCCGCTCTGTAGTATATAGCATATATTAGTATATATCTATCTGTATCTGCTCTGTAGTATATTGCATATATTAGTATATGCCTATCTGTATCTGCTCTGTAGTATATAGCATATATTAGTATATACCTATCTGTATCTGCACTGTAATATATAGCATATATTAGTATATACCTATCTGTATCTGCTCTGTAGTATATAGCATATATTAGTATATATATATCTGTATCTGCACTATAGTATATAGCATATATTAGTATATACCTACAGTGCCTACAAGTAGTATTCAACCCCCTGCAGATTTAGCAGGTTTACACATTTGGAATTAACTTGGCATTGTGACATTTGGACTGTAGATCAGCCTGGAAGTGTGAAATGCACTGCAGCAAAAAAGAATGTTATTTCTTTGTTTATTTTTTTTTTAAATTGGGAAAAGTTTTTTCAGAGGGTCATTTATTATTCAACCCCTCAACCCACCAGAATTCTGTTTGGTTCCCCTAAAGTATTAAGAAGTAGTTCAGGCACAAAGAACAATGAGCTTCACATGTTTGGATTAATTATCTCTTTTTCCAGCTTTTTCTGACTATTTAAGACCCTCCCCAAACTTGTGAACAGCACTCAAACATGGTCAACATGGGAAAGACAAAGGAGCATTCCAAGGCCATCAGAGACAAGATCGTGGAGGGTCACAAGGCTGGCAAGGGGTACAAAACCCTTTCCAAGGAGTTGGGCCTACCTGTCTCCACTGTTGGGAGCATCATCCGGAAGAGGAAGGCTTATGGAACTACTGTTAGCCTTCCACGGCCTGGACAGCCTTTGAAAGTTTCCTCCCGTGCCGAGGCCAGGCTTGTCCGAAGAGTCAAGGCTAACCCAAGGACAACAAGGAAGGAGCTCTGGGAAGATCTCATGGCAGTGGGGACATTGGTTTCAGTCAATACCATAAGTAACGTACTCCACCGCAATGGTCTCCGTTCCAGACGAGCCCGTAAGGTACCTTTACTTTCAAAGCGTCATGTCAAGGCTCGTCTACAGTTTGCTCATGATCACTTGGAGGACTCTGAAACTGACTGGTTCAAGGTTCTCTGGTCTGATGAGACCAAGATCGAGATCTTTGGGGCCAACCACACACGTGACGTTTGGAGACTGGATGGCACTGCATACGACCCCAAGAATACCATCCCTACAGTCAAGCATGGTGGTGGCAGCATCATGCTGTGGGGCTGTTTCTCAGCCAAGGGACCTGGCCATCTGGTCCGCATCCATGGGAAGATGGATAGCACGGCCTACCTGGAGATTTTGGCCAAGAACCTCCGCTCCTCCATCAAGGATCTTAAGATGGGTCGTCATTTCATCTTCCAACAAGACAACGACCCAAAGCACACAGCCAAGAAAACCAAGGCCTGGTTCAAGAGGCAAAAAATCAAGGTGTTGCAGTGGCCTAGTCAGTCTCCTGACCTTAACCCAATTGAAAACTTGTGGAAGGAGCTCAAGATTAAAGTCCACATGAGACACCCAAAGAACCTAGATAACTTGGAGAAGATCTGCATGGAGGAGTGGGCCAAGATAACTCCAGAGACCTGTGCCGGCCTGATCAGGTCTTATAAAAGACGATTATTAGCTGTAATTGCAAACAAAGGTTATTCCACAAAATATTAAACCTAGGGGTTGAATAATAATTGACCCACACTTTTATGTTTAAAATTTATAAAAATTTAACTGAGCAACAAAACTTTTTGGTTTGTAAGATTTATGCATCTGTTAATAAATCCTGCTCTTGTTTGAAGTTTGAAGGCTCTAACTTATTTGCATCTTATTAAACCTGCTAAATCTGCAGGGGGTTGAATACTACTTTTAGGCACTGTATCTGTATCTGCACTGTAGTATATAGCATATATTAGTATATACCTATCTGTATCTGCTCTGCAGTATATAGCATATATTAGTATATGCCTATCTGTATCTGTACTGTAGTATATTGCATATATTAGTATATACCTATCTGTATCTGCTCTGTAGTATATAGCATATATTAGTATATACCTATCTGTATCTGCACTGTAGTATATAACATATATTAGTATATACCTATCTGTATCTGCACTGTAGTATATAACATATATTAGTATATACCTATCTGTATCTGCTCTGTAGTATATAGCATATATTAGTATATACCTATCTGTATCTGCTCTGTAGTATATAGCATATATTAGTATTTATATATATCTGTATCTGCTCTGTAGTATATAGCATATATTAGTATATACCTATCTGTATCTGCACTGTAGTATATAGCATATATTAGTATATACCTATCTGTATCTGCACTGTAGTATATAGCATATATTAGTATATATATATATCTGTATTTGCTCTGTAGTATATAGCATATATTAGTATATACCTATCTGTATCTGCTCTGTAGTATATAGCATATATTAGTATATATATATATATATCTGTATCTGCTCTGTAGTATATAGCATATATTAGTATATATATTTATCTGTATCTGCTCTGTAGTATATTGCATATATTAGTATGTGCCTATCTGTATCTGCTCTGTAGTATATTGCATATATTAGTATGTGCCTATCTGTATCTGCTCTGTAGTATATAGCATATATTAGTATATACCTATCTGTATCTGCACTGTAATATATAGCATATATTAGTATATACCTATCTGTATCTGCTCTGTAGTATATAGCATATATTAGTATATACCTATCTGTATCTGCACTGTAATATATAGCATATATTAGTATATACCTATCTGTATCTGCACTATAGTATATAGCATATATTAGTATATACCTATCTGTATCTGCACTGTAGTATATAGCATATATTAGTATATACCTATCTGTATCTGCTCTGCAGTATATAGCATATATTACTATATATATATATCTGTATCTGCACTGTAGTATATTGCATATATTAGTATATGCCTATCTGTATCTGTACTGTAGTATATAGCATATATTAGTATATACCTATCTGTATCTGCACTGTAGTATATTGCATATATTAGTATATGCCTATCTGTATCTGTACTGTAGTATATAGCATATATTAGTATATACCTATCTGTATCTGCTCTGTAGTACCGTATATACTCGAGTATAAGCCGAGATTTTCAGCCCAAATTTTTGGGCTGAAAGTGCCCCCTCGGCTTATACTCGAGTCATGATCGGTGGTGGGGTCGGCGGGTGAGCACTGTCATATACTTACCTAGTCCCGGCGATCCTGGCGCTCCCCCTGCCTGTTACACGGTCTCCGGGTGCAGCAGCCTCTTCCCCTGAGCGGTCACGTGGGACCGCTCATTAGAGAAATGAATAGGCTGCTCCACCCCCCATAGGGGCGGAGCCGCATAATTCATTTCTCTAATCAGCGGTGCCGGTGACCGCTGACAGAGGAAGAGGCTGCGGCACCGAAGACAGGCAGGGGGAAGGAGCGGGACGCCGGGAGCAGGTAAGTATCGCATATTCACCTATCCTGGTTCCACACGCCGGGCGTCGCGCCATCTTCCCGGCGTCTCTCTCTCCGCTCTGACTGTTCAGGCAGAGGGCGCGATGACGCATATAGTGTGCGCGCCGCCCTCTGCCTGATCAGTCAGTGCAGGGAGACGCCGGGAAGATGGCGCCGAGGAGCTGCAAGACAGGTGAGTATGTGTTTTATTTTTTTTTATTGCAGCAGCAGCTATGGGGCAATAATGGACGGTGCAGAGCACTGTATGGTACAGCTATGGGGCAGAGCACTGTATGGTACAGCTATGGGGCAGAGCACTATATGGCACAGCTATGGGGCAGAGCACTATATGGCACAGCTATGGGGCAGAGCACTATATGGCACAGCTATGGGGCAGAGCACTATATGGCACAGCTATGGGGCAGAGCACTATATGGCACAGCTATGGGGCAGAGCACTATATGGCACAGCTATGGGGCAGAGCACTATATGGCACAGCTATGGGGCAGAGCACTATATGGCACAGCTATGGGGCAGAGCACTATATGGCACAGCTGTGGGGCAGAGCACTATATGGCACAGCTGTGGGGCAGAGCACTATATGGCACAGCTGTGGGGCAGAGCACTATATGGCACAGCTATGGGGCAGAGCACTATATGGCACAGCTATGGGGCAGAGCACTATATGGCACAGCTATGGGGCAGAGCACTATATGGCACAGCTATGGGGCAGAGCACTATATGGCACAGCTATGGGGCAGAGCACTATATGGCACAGCTATGGGGCAGAGCACTATATGGCACAGCTATGGGGCAGAGCACTATATGGCACAGCTATGGGGCAGAGCACTATATGGCACAGCTATGGGGCAGAGCACTATATGGCACAGCTATGGGGCAGAGCACTATATGGCACAGCTATGGGGCAGAGCACTATATGGCACAGCTATGGGGCAGAGCACTATATGGCACAGCTATGGGGCAGAGCACTATATGGCACAGCTATGGGGCAGAGCACTATATGGCACAGCAATGGGGCAGAGCACTATATGGCACAGCTATGGGGCAATGGTGCAGAGCATTATATATATGGCACAGCTATGGGGCAATGGTGCAGAGCATTATATATGTGGCACAGCTATGGGGCAACGGTGCAGAGCATTGTATATATGGCACAGCTTTATGTGGAGCATCTATGGGGCCATAATGAACGGTGCAGAGCATTATATGTGGCACAGCTTTATGTGGAGCATCTATGGGGCCATAATGAACGGTATGGAGCATCTATTTTTAATTTTGAAATTCACCGGTACCTGCTGCATTTTTCCCCCTAGGCTTATACTCGAGTCAATAAGTTTTCCCAGTTTTTTGTGGCAAAATTAGGGGGGTCGGCTTATACTCGGGTCGGCTTATACTCGAGTATATACGGTATATAGAATATATTAGTATATACCTATCTGTATCTGCACTGTAGTATATAACATATATTAGTATATGCCTATCTGTATCTGCACTGTAGTATATAGCATATATTAGTATATATATATCTGTATCTGCACTGTAGTATATAGCATATATTAGTATATACCTATCTGTATCCGCTCTGTAGTATATAGCATATATTAGTATATACCTATCTGTATCTGCTCTGTAGTATATTGCATATATTAGTATATGCCTATCTGTATCTGCTCTGTAGTATATAGCATATATTAGTATATACCTATCTGTATCTGCACTGTAATATATAGCATATATTAGTATATACCTATCTGTATCTGCTCTGTAGTATATAGCATATATTAGTATATATATATCTGTATCTGCACTATAGTATATAGCATATATTAGTATATACCTATCTGTATCTACACTGTAGTATATAGCATATATTAGTATATACCTATCTGTATCTGCTCTGCAGTATATAGCATATATTAGTATATGCCTATCTGTATCTGTACTGTAGTATATAGCATATATTAGTATATACCTATCTGTATCTGCTCTGTAGTATATAGCATATATTAGTATATACCTATCTGTATCTGCACTGTAGTATATAGCATATATTAGTATATAACTATCTGTATCTGCTCTGTAGTATATAGCATATATTAGTATATATATATCTGTATCTGCTCTGTAGTATATAGCATATATTAGTATATATATTTATCTGTATCTGCTCTGTAGTATATAGCATATATTAGTATATGCCTATCTGTATCTGTACTGTAGTATATAGCATATATTAGGATATACCTATCTGTATCTGCTCTGTAGTATATAGCATATATTAGTATATATATATATCTGTATCTGCTCTGTAGTATATAGCATATATTAGGATATATATTTATCTGTATCTGCTCTGTAGTATATAGCATATATTAGTATATGCCTATCTGTATCTGTACTGTAGTATATAGCATATATTAGGATATACCTATCTGTATCTGCTCTGTAGTATATAGCATATATTAGGATATACCTCTCTGTATCTGCTCTGTAGTATATATCATATATTAGTATATACCTATCTGTATCTGCACTGTAGTATATAGCATATATTAGTATATATATTTATCTGTATCTGCTCTGTAGTATATAGCATATATTAGGATATACCTATCTGTATCTGCTCTGTAGTATATAGCATATATTAGGATATACCTATCTGTATCTGCTCTGTAGTATATAGCATATATTAGTATATATATATATATATATATCTGTATCTGCTCTGTAGTATATAGCATATATTAGGATATATATCTGTATCTGCACTGTAGTATATAGCATATATTAGTATATAGCTATCTGTATCTGCACTGTAGTATATAACATATATTAGTATATACCTATCTGTATCTGCACTGTAGTATATAGCATATATTAGGATATACCTATCTGTATCTGCTCTGTAGTATATAGCATATATTAGTATATACCTATCTGTGTCTGCTCTGTAGTATATAGCATATATTAGTATATACCTATCTGTATCTGCACTGTAGTATATAGCATATATTAGTATATACCTATCTGTATCTGCACTGTAGTATATAGCGTATATTAGGATATACCTATCTGTATCTGCACTGTTGTATATAGCATATATTAGTATATACCTATCTGTATCTGCTCTGTAGTATATAGCATATATTAGTATATATATATCTGTATCTGCTCTGTAGTATATAGCATATATTAGTATATATATTTATCTGTATCTGCTCTGTAGTATATAGCATATATTAGTATATATATATATATCTGTATCTGCTCTGTAGTATATAGCATATATTAGTATATATATATATATCTGTATCTGCTCTGTAGTATATAGCATATATTAGTATATATATATATATCTGTATCTGCTCTGTAGTATATAGCATATATTAGTATATATATATATATCTGTATCTGCTCTGTAGTATATAGCATATATTAGTATATATATATTTATCTGTATCTGCTCTGTAGTATATAGCATATAGTAGTATATATATATCTGTATCTGCACTGTAGTATATAGCATATATTAGTATATACCTATCTGTGTCTGCTCTGTAGTATATAGCATATATTAGTATATACCTATCTGTATCTGCACTGTAGTATATAGCATTTCCCGTGCTATATACCTCCCTCCCGTTATTCCCTGGGATCTCTGCAGCTCTCTCCAGCAGTGTCCGCTGTTATCCCCAATATTCCCGTCTGTGTGATTGGGATCCTGGATGCTGAGATATCGCACTCTGTTTGTCCGGTCGCTCATTGAGAAGTAAGAAAAACCAATGGAGAGACCTGTTACTATCCTGGCAGATCCTGGCAGAGCAACTCTCTTCTACCTATAGGAAAAGGATATTCCAGGTGACCTTTGGCGGGGGACCCTGCTATATAAGCCCCCCATATCTCAGCTTCCTGGACCCCTGTAAAGTCAGACTCATGGAGAAGGAAGCTTTGTAAGACGTACAGAGATACTTAAGGTTTTATATGATTTTATGATGGATTACAACCCCTGACATCATGGTTGATTGATGATGAAGGTTGTGGACGCGTCTAATCAGCCGAACTTTCCATGAAACTAATCGCTCCCTTGGTGCTACTTCTAGAGGAGGGTAGCACCCATCACCACCACCATAAAAGTCTGTCATTGCGTAAAGACACATTGACTCATGTAGCCTGGCAATGCCCGGGGTGCCGCAGTCACTGGAAATCCTCTTACATATATATGTCAGGGGAACGGCAGGTGGATATAGCCCGGAAGGGACCTCAATGCACAATCATTATTTTTTTTGCAGGGGCACAACGTGTTTCAGAGTGCCCCCCATTCCCGAAACGCGTCAAGTAACTGATGTCCGATATTTCCATCTGCTGGAATTCTGTGTCCGCCTAAAAATTGGGCGTCCAATATAAACCAGCCATCATACCTATAACTCTTTAGACCATTGCACCAACTTCCCAGAGACCCCCCGCCTGGTGCTGGAGAGATGTAATATATACAACGTCACCGCAACAATGTCAGGATGCAAACTACAACAAGTCAGAAGTATTACCGCTGCCACTGATCATCCTGGAGATGCAGCGTGAACAAAAAAATGTGCAAAAATCCACTAAGATTCATCTCTGATTTAATCTGTAAAATAGGATCTTGGATTGGGTGTTGCCCTTTAAATTGTGCATTAGGAAGCGGAACTTACCTGGCTGTGATCAATAGTGCATTAACCTTGTCTGCCAGGAGGTACGCTGCGTCTCTGGTGATGCAGAGCTGTGTGACTGTGTGAACATATTCCATGCTATTTAAAACATTCTCATCCCCTACAGTCCAGGCCAGCAAACTGTAGAGCTCGTCTCCCTCTCTCCCTCCCTGTCATCCATTCTCTCCACCCCTTTATCAACCATCTCCCTTAAAGGGGTCCATCCTTATAAGGACATTGCTGAAAAAAAAATATCTCTGCAGCGTACTGGAATGTTATGTCGGATACAGAAACCATTCCTGCACTTGTATCTGTAAGCAAGAATACCTGGATTGCAGAAAAAAAGTGATATTCCATGCTGGCGGAGAACAAAATGACCAATTCTGCTCTGCCCTGCTCAGCTGCAGTGACAAACTAAGCTCTGCTACGTCTGCATGATCAAAAGGGGGGACATACTTCTCCGCCAGTGGGAAAGGCTGCTGGTGACTGTGCGGAATCAAGTCACTTTAATCCATCTGCCAATTATAAAGGCCCCAAGGGTCAATAAGGGCTTTAGTTCAGGGTCACAGGATCAGGGTAACTATTCTCCCCTTCCAAACTGTATTAGAAAGGTCTCTTTAAGCCAGTCAAACCTCGGTTCTGCACTGATGAGGAGTAAGTGACCAGAAACAGCTGCCTGTAGATGGGTGTCTGGCTTGGCTAATATTCCTGGTTACGTTTCAAGGCTTGTTAAAGTGTGAAAGATTCTTATTAGTTTTTTTAGCCCCCCTTCCAAATCATGTTAAGGAAATGTCACTCAGGGAGCCAAGCCTTGTTCTGTACTGATGAGGGGTAAGTGACCAGAAACAGCTGCCTGTAGATGGGTGTCTGGTTTGCCTAATATTCCTGGTTACGTTTCAAGGCTTGTTAAAGGGTAAAAGGGTGAAAGATTCTTATTAGTTTTTTTTAGTCCCCCTTCCAAATCATGTTAAGGATATGTCACTCAGTGAGCCAAACCTTGTTCTGCACTAATGAGCGGTAAGTGACCAAAAAGAGCTGCCTGTACATGAGTATCTGGCTTATATAATCAGGGTCATTAATTCTTCTCCCAAGCTATATCCAAAGGGTCTCTTTTAGCCAGTCAAACTCTGTTTTGCACTGATGAGGGGTAAGCATCTCAAAACAGCTGCCTGTAGATGGGTGTCTGACTTGGTCATCTTTGAAAGATCATTAAAAGGTCAAAGTAAGGGTAAATATATCATTGGTGCAATCTGTGCAGCCACACAGGGGCCTGAAAGGTAGGGGGTCCACTTCCACCCCCATAGCAGGTGGAATTGTGCATTATGATGAGCTATTGGACTGCAAAGTGCCCATATATTGTTCTTGCACCGGGGCCCTCTTCTTGCTGTGTCCACCAGTGGCTCAAAGGATCAGAGATATAGCACAGCCTTCTCCCCTTACATTTCAAACGAGATTTTTTTTTTTAGTCCCTATCCGAGATTGTATTATGGGTATCTTTTTCAACCATCTTTTTCTTGTGCACTGATGAGGGGTAAGAACACCGAAACAGCTGCTTATAGATGGCTGCCTGGGTTGGCTAAAAACCCTAGTCACATTTCAAGGCTCATTATAGGGTCAATAGATTCCATATTAGATTTTTTTTAGTCTCCCTCACAGGTTGTATTAAAGAGTTTTCGATCAGCCAGCCAAACCCTGTTCTGCACTAATGAGGGGTAAGTACTCCCCTGAAAAAGCTGCCTTTGGATGGCTGTCTGGCTTACAGGGTCAGGATATTTAGACCCCTGCCAAGCTGCATTAAGATGTCCTCTTTCAGTCAGTTAAACCCTGTTATGCACTGATGAGTAGTAAGTGCCCCAAAATGGCTGCCTGTAGATGTGTGCCTGGCTTGGCTAATATCCTTAGTCACAATTCAAGGCTTGTTAAAGAGTTAGACCATAACTTATAGGGTCAAGGAATCTCTCAGTAGATTCCATATTAGATTTTTTTTTTTTTTTTTTTTTAATCGCTGCTCCCAAGTTGTGTTAAGGGCTTCTCATTCAGCCAAACAAACCCTGTTCTGCATTAATGTGGGTTAAGTACACAGAAACAGCTGCCCAGACATTAGTGTCTGGATTATAAGGTCACTAGTCCCCCTTCTCAAGTCTTAAAAAGAGGGTCTGTTTCAGACAGCCAAAACTTTGTTTTGCACTGATGAAGGGCAGGTACCCTGAAACAGATGCCTTTATATGGGCGTCTGGCATTGGCTAGTAATACACTGATGAGGGGTAAGTACCCCGAAACAGATGTCTTTATATGGGCATCTGGCATTGGCTAGTAATGCACTGATGACGATGAGGGGTAAGTGCACTGAAACAGATGTCTTTATAAGGGCATCTGGCATTGGCTAGTAATGCACTGATGAGGGGTAAGTACATTGAAACAGCTGCCTGTATATGGACGTCTGGTTCCTGAAGTTTTAGAGCAGTGTTCTCAGGATCACTGGCGGTCCAAACTCTAGGATATCCTAGATCAGGGGTGGGGAACCTCTGGCCCCAGGGCCATTTACGGCCCTCGATGACCTTTTATCAGACCCCTGAGCAGATTCTCAGGGACCGCATTCTTGGGCAGGGAGCTGTATTTTGATTACAACAAGCTCATTAATTTATTCTTGCTGTGTTAGCACACACATGTAGTGTTCACTACTGGACACTCAAGGGCATGCAATGAAAGATTACATCCTGACACCAGTGCCAGAGCCAGGATGTACTTTGTGGGCGGAGTTTGTACAACCCCCGAAGGATGGTATAAATATCCAAATGCCCTTGGCAGAAAAAATATTCCCCACCTCTGTCCTAGATCATCAATACTAAAGGATGCAATCTTGCAATACCATTCACAGCTACAACACAATGCTAGGCACTGTGCCATTTAATCAGCTGTTCACTGGGGTTGATCTGACATTGTTGTCCTATTCGAAGGGTAAGGATAAATTACTAATATTAAAGTTTTGGAAAACCCCTTAAATATTAGGGTAAGAAATACATCTAATATTTTAGGTTATTTTTGTCATTCTCCATGAATTGATGTCTTTATTCATACATGCAAACACTACATCAATTCCATAAATTAAGCTCCATCCTCCATAAGGCTCTTCTTACCCATGGTCGCACCCCTGGCCTGTAGTCAGTAAGCACCTAAGCTCTATCTGGACGTGAAACTAAGAAGAACATGGTGGATTTTTACATTAAAGGGGACCTGTCACTTGTCATAAATATGTGATTTTCTTTTCTGATGTAAATACCGCTGTTCTCCTGAATCCGGCAATGTTTTTCTTTTCCTCCTGCGCCTCTCCGTTCCTGAGATACACACCATTCTTTCCTGTATGCAAATCTAGCCTTTCTGCTAAGTAGGCGTGGCCTTAAGTAGATGGACACAAAAGATTCAAGGAACGCACTCATTTGTCTAACAAGACTAGATTTATATACAGGGAAGAGGAGGCCATATCTCAGGAACAGAGAAGGGCAGGAACAAAAGAAAAACAATGCCGGATTCAGGAGAACAGCAGCATTTACACCAGGGAACATAATTATATATTTATGGAAAATACAGATCTTCTTTAGAGACACTTAAAAATCCTAATGAAAACATGTATATTAAAAATTGGGGTCAGTTTGCTTTACTGTATTGACTTAGGCCTATAGGGACTGACTACAATGTATATTGCATGTGTTGTACTAGATGAGGACTCCATGTCTGGCCTTGAATGACACCTGTCATTAGTGAGCCCTCGTCAGGCCCAAAGCCGACACATCTAAAGAATGCCATGTTCTGCTATTATACCCCAGAGCCGGGCTTTGCTCCCACCATCCGAATCTCTCTTCTATGGAGCACATTAAACATGAATTGGATCCCTGAAAGATGAATGAAGCTGGCAGGTTACAGTGAGCGGCTGGCACTGGAAAACAGGTCAGGAGCTGCCTTGACGTCACTGCCTGGCTTCTGAAAGCATAAAGCAGGCGGAGGGAGATGTGGGTGACCTGACAGCACCAGTATGTGGAGGCCAGTGCTATTGATGCAATATATACAGTATATATATATATATAACAACAGAGTCATTTCATCTAAGGCCTATATGTCTGATCTGCACTACAGTCTGGGTGGTTTTAGGAGCCTTTTGCAGCACCCATAAAATATGTTAACACTTCGGGTAATCAGGCAGGTGTCCCCTTTTTTCAAGAGCCTTTTTCCAGGCATTATATAAATAGATTTAATACCCCACTTAGGACTCCCTCCATGAGGCAGAGCTGGGGCCACTAATAGTGGCTCTGGAGGACATACATGCTCAGTCATTCTTTTTGATGAGGAGATGTAAAACTACATTTTTCGTGCAGTGTCTATAAGACATGAGGTGGAATGAATAAGAACCATACGTCTATACTAGGGGCACTGTGGGAAATCATGTGTGGGCATCATACTGTGTTGTACATAATTGTGTGGGAGGGCACTGTGGAGGCATCATACAGTGTGGGTGGCACTGTGAGGGCATCATAATGGGTTGGGGCACTGTGGGGATTATACTTTGTAGGGGGGCTGTGGGAGTGTCATATTGTGTGCATTCTGGAGGCATTATATACTAGGTGATGGTAGGGTAGGGGCATTATACTGTGTAGGTGGCACTGTGAGGGCATCATACTTGGTTTCGCGGCACTGTGGGAGTATAATACTGTGTGTATTTTTATCATACTGTGTATGGGGCACTCTGTAGGCATTATACTGTGTGAGGGCATTGTGGGGGCATTATGCTTTGTGAGGGCACTTTGGAGGTATAATACAGTGTGGGTGGCCCTGTGAGGGCATCGTATTGGGTTGTGGGCACTGTGGGGCGATTATACTGTTTGTGGGGGCATCATACTGTGTATGGGGACTGTAGTGGCATTATACTGCGTGTGGGGACTGTGGTGGCATTATATTGTGTGTGGAGACTGTGGGGGCATTATACTGGATGGGAACTGTGGTGGCATTATACTGTGTGATAGCACTGTGGTGGCATTATATTGTGTGAAGGCACTGTAAGGACATTATACTGTGTATGGGGATAGTGGTACATTATACTGTATATGGGAACTGTGGGGTCATTATACTGTGTGGGAACTGTGTTAGCATATGTAATGCTGCGGTAGCACCCGTACACAGTGAAGAGGCAGTGACCCACAAAGTTCAAACACAAAAGTCTCTTTAATGTGTTACTTCACACAAAGGTGCATAGCATTTTATAGTACATGCCATCAAAGTTCAATACACATAGTTGCATCTCGTCTCAGTGCCCAATTCATAGCACTACACATCATATGGCTTTTAGATTGCAGTCCCTAAACACGCCGGACCTCTCCATGTCCAGTATCCGTGGGGCGACCGCACTCCATATTACAGTCTCCAAACACAGCTTCACATGTTACAGACACTACACGCGCCAGTCCTCCTCTGACTAGTTCCCGTGGGTGTCCTGCATCGCTGTATAACAGACTCTTTACTCACACAGCCGTACACAGCCCAGGATATCCTCCGGATAGCAGTCGGGCACCATATCCACCTGTTTGCAATTGTTTTACATGCCAGTCCTCTTTCAGGCACAGGACATCCACCTCCGGTACACCTCTGGGCACAGGACTGTCCACATTCGACTCTTTCAGGCACAGGGCATCCACCTCCAGTTCACTTCCGGGCACAGGACTGTCCACATCCGAGACCAGTTACAATGGACGACTTGCATCACTGTGTAAGCTGCGGGTGCCAGGCTATTCAGCTGCCATTGCTGCTGGCTCCGCTGGCCTGTGCTGCTTCACTCGCACAGCCAGCACGCTGCAGGCCTCTGCTCTGCACAACAGCACACACCAGACTGACACTGACGTTGCACCTGACACCTGACACACCCATACCCCTTACTGCCAGGTTTTTAAAAAACAAACCTGTGGCTTTCAGCCATATGGAAAACCTGGACCAGATATCTGTGACTGCCATGCACACCTATGGACTTCATCTGTCTCCATGCACAACCTGGGGAGAACACACAGCGACCCCTACCTTTGACACAAGTCACTGCCTCACACATTATACTGTGTGAGGGCACTGTAGGGACATTATGCTGCGTGTGGGGACTGTGGTGGCATTATACCATGTGTATGTGTGTGTGTGGAGACTGTGGGGGCATTATAGTGGATGGGGACTGGGCATTATACTGTGTGTGTGTGGAGACTGGGGGCATTATACTGGATGGGGACTGTGGTGGCGGTATACTGTGTGATGGCACTGTAAGGACATTATACTGTGTATGGGGACTGTAGTGGCATTATACTGCGTGTGGGGACTGTGGTGGCATTATACTGTGAACGAGGACCGTGGTGGCATTATACTGTGTGAGGGGATTGGGCTGCATTATACTCTGTGTGGGGAACTGTGAAGGATTATACTGGGTGGGGGGTTGTGGAGCATCAAACTGTATGAAGGACTGTGGGGGGCACCTTACAGTGTGCAGAGGGATGTGGGGCATCAGACTGTGTAGGAGGCAGTGAGGGGCAGTTAAATATGTATGGGGGCACCATGATATGTATATGATAAGTCACGGAGACACTCTATAGACATCAAACAAGGCCCAAGGGGCATCATGTGTAGGATAGACTGTGGAGCTTTACAATATGTGAGGTGAGCACTGTGGAGGCAACATGCTGTGGGGGCAACATAGTGGAGGTATTGTGGGATATCAAACTGTATATGAGGCCATCATAAGGTGTGCTGGGGCATTGTGAGGATATCATAGTGTGTGTGAGGGCATAAAAAGCATATTAAACTCTGGAGATTTTGATTACCATGGGGGCTTCAGTGTGAAAAGGACTACATTTTTGCTAATTTGGCGAAACTAGAGCCTTATAGATGTGGGATAGAAATCAGTCCATAAGGCCTCAGTCCAGATCCAGTCATGAGTAACCAATGCTAATCTCCAGCAGGGGGCAGTATTCTCTCACTCTATCCCGCCTGTGTCTGAGAACCTGAATCACTCCAATTCTGTACAATTCTGGTCACGTCTGGAAACTAGTGAAAAGCGCAGTGTTTTTCTGCAGAGAAAAAAAAGGAGGTTTCCAGCCTTTGGGAGGGGCGCTGCAAAGTATTAACATGCAGATAGAGGTCTGGCTGCACCCAGATCTAGGAGTACATGCACAGGCGTATACGGGGTACATACGGGGTACGGACAGGGCCCTCACATCTCACCTCGGCCCTCTGCATACCCCAGTGGTGTGTACAGCGCTTTACAGACACATTTTTTTCTTGTTTTGCACATTCCTACTCTTCCCAGCGATGGCTCCAGATTCATCAGAAGACAGATAAGACCCCGGGGTCACTATGACCTCGTTACATGAGAGGATGAGACATATAAACATGGCCATCATCAGATCTGGGGATGTGGGGTTCCTGGGGGTGAGCAGGAACACACTACCAGTATCATTTATGACTTAAAGGGTTATTCCGTTATCTTCATCAATGTGTATTATCAGATAGAGCTTGTAAATACGAGCAATTTTGTAATTTACTACTTATTAAAATTTTCAGCCGTTCTTGGGATACTATTACTTATGCTTTGTTTACAGTGCATTGCCTAGGAGACCGACCACCATTGCCAGACAGCAGAACATTTTCTGTGCTTACAAGCTACTTTCTATTGAGCTTGTAAGCACTGTGTTGAAGCTGGCCAGGATTGCTGGAGAGCGCTGTTACCTCCCAGTCTCCGCCAGCTTCAGCACAGTATTTACAAGCTAGACAGCAGCGGTGGTCGGTCTCCTAGGCAACACTTAGTAAACAATAGAAAAGTGTTAATATCTCAAGAACGGCTGCAAATTTTAATAAGCAGTAAATTACAAAAGTGCTCGTTATTACATACACTATCCGACAATATCCATCCATGAAGATGGGAGGAACCCTTTAAACTCTTCCTGACATATGACGTACAATTACGTTATATGTCGGGTCCCTGATTTTCATTCATTCATGGATGGAGCGGAGCTCTGCCTGCAGCCGTTATCCTTGTAACTGCCGCTGTTAATCTCTGATGGTGGCATTTAATTCGCGCCAGCAGGGGGGCAAATCATTCTATGCGCTCACTGGCGTGGCTGTGACTTGATCACGGGGTGCCAATGGTTTGCCACTATAGCTGGTGGTCTGCTAAAGACCCCTGTCCGTGTTATTACGAAAAGCCAGCCTGTGTCTGGGGTTCATGTGAGATGGTGATTTTCTCTATACATTACAGTGCTGATTCCCTGCTGTGTATAGTACAAGCGATCACACAATCGCAGCTTCAAGTTCCCTAAGGGGACTAAGAAATACAGGATAAAGTGCAAAAAATGTTTAAAAAAATATGAAAAAAAAAATATATATATATATATATAAAAGGTAAAATTTTAATGCCCCATTAAAAATAAAGCAATTTAAAAAAATACACATCTGTTATCACAGTGGTCGAAAAACTCAGAAATATCAAAATCTAAAGTAAATTAATCTGATCGGTAAACGGCGAAATTTTGTTTCACCACATAAAGAAAAAACTACACGTTTGGTGTCTGCATTCTTGTACTAACCTGGAGAATTATAATGGAAGGTCAGTGTTACCATATAGTGGACAAGGTAAATACAAAACCCCATTGGCACCCCATCAATACGGTTGTAGGGAGCTCATGACGCTTTCATAACTCTGGGAGAGGGAGTGATACAAAAGGCTACCATGTTTGCACACATTGGTAATTAGAGGCAGGGCTTCGATAATTTTGCAATATACAATTTTTTTTTCTTTACAATATATATATTTTTCTTTTTCCATAAATATATACACTACTCAAAAAAAAATAAAGGGAACATTTAAACAACAGAAATATATAGTACAGACCAAAAGTTTGGACACACCTTCTCATTTAAAGATTTTTCTGTATTTTCATGACTATGAACATTGTAAATTCACACTGAAGGCATCAATACTATGAATTAACACATGTGGAATTATATACTTAACAAAAAAAGTGTGAAACAACTGAAAATATGTCTTATATTCTAGGTTCTTCAAAGTAGCCACCTTTTGCTTTGATGACTGCTTTGCACACTCTTGGCATTCTCTTGATAAGCTGCAAGAGGTAGTCACCGGAAATGGTTTTCACTTCACATGTGTGCCCTGTCAGGTATAATAAGTGGGATTTCTTGCCTTATAAATGGGATTGGGACCATCAGTTGTGTTGAGCAGAAGTCTGGTGGATACACAGCTGATAGTCCTACTGAATAGACTGTTAGAATTTGTATTATGGCAAGAAAAAAGCAGCTAAGTAAAGAATAATGAGTGGCCATCATTACTTTAAGAAATAAAGCTCAGTCAGTCCGAAAAATTGGAAAAGCTTTGAAAGTGTCCCTAAGTGCAGTTGCAAAAACCATCAAGCGCTACAAATAAACTGGCTCACATCAGGAAAGGAAGACCAAGAGTCACCTCTGCTTCTGAAGTTTTTTCAAGTCACCAGCCTCAGAAATCGCAGGTTAACAGCAGCTCAGATTAGAGACCAGGTCAATGCCACACAGAGTTCTAACAGCAGACACATCTCTACAACAACTGTTAAGAGGAGACTTTGTGCAGCAGGCCTTCATGGTAAAATAGCTGCTAGGAAACCACTGCTAAGGACAGGCAACAAGCAGAAGAGACTTGTTTGTGTAACAACTCTGCTGGCATCACGGCATGGCCTCCCGTCTCTCACACTATCTTACCCACTGCTCCAGGCCATGATGTGGTTTCTGTTTCTTGCCAGCTCCATGTTCTGTGTCTCTGCTCTCTGCATGCTTCATAGTTCTGTGTATAGAGGGGCGGCGCCTGAACTCTCTGGTTCTTATAGGAATCAGGTGCATCTGTCCAATCTGTTCCTGACCAATTGCCAGGAGACCTCCAGTATTTAGTTCAGCTCCACCCAGTGGTCTGGGCCTGTGCAATGTGTTAGCTCAGTTAGTGTCTTGCTTCTGAGTTTGCCTGGCCTTTCTCTGAGTTACTCCCTCTCTGGAGGATTCTCTGTGTTATTTCCTTGGTCTTGTTGTCCGCCCACCAGGAGGCAGTATATCCTGGTCCCAGTGTCTTTGTCCTTGTGTCTTGTTCCATTGCCTTGTCTGCACTTAGTCTTACCTCGGTCTCCTAGTCTTTGGCTTCCTTCCCTGTTGTCTTTCCTTGTATTCTCAGTCTGCTTACACTCCGCACTCTTGCAGCTCTGCCTGCTCTGAACCTTTGTTACTTTACCTCTGCTCCTCACTTCTGCGTTTCTGCTCCTTTCTACTCAGCTTATCTTCTGCTGTTGCAGTTATCCCTTGCTGCAGCTTCTCTCCACATTCTTTGTGGCTCTGCTCAGCTTTGCTGCAGAGACCCCTCCCGCAGCACCTCTCCGCTCCTTGCGGTTCTACCTAGCTCCGCTCCTTGCGGTTCTACCTGGCTCCGCTCCTTGCGGTTCTACCTGGCTCCGCTCCTTGCGGTTCTACCTGGCTCCGCTCCTTGCGGTTCTACCTGGCTCCGCTCCTTGCGGTTCTACCTGCTCCGCTCCTTGCGGTTCTACCTGGCTCCGCTCCTTGCGGTTCTACCTGGCTCCGCTCCTTGCGGTTCTACCTCTCCTGCACTTGGCTCCGCCGCCAGCTCTTGGCTCCGCCTCCTGCCTGTCTGCACTTGGCTCCGCCGCCAGCTCTTGGCTCCGCCTCCTGCCTGTCTGCACTTGGCTCCGCCGCCAGCTCTTGGCTCCGCCTCCTGCCTGTCTGCACTTGGCTCCGCCGCCAGCTCTTGGCTCCGCCTCCTGCCTGTCTGCACTTGGCTCCGCCGCCAGCTCTTGGCTCCGCCTCATGCGGTTTTGCACTTGGCTCCGCCTCCTGCTCTTGGCTCCGCCTCATGCGGTTTTGCACTTGGCTCCGCCTCCTGCTCTTGGCTCCGCCTCCTGCATTTCTGTTCTTGGCTCTAGCTCCTGTGCTTTCGCTCTGCATCCGCTCTTGCGGTCTTTATCTACTTATTCCTAGGTCCTCGTGTCTGAACAGGTTCTTACCCGTTCTACATACCTGCCTGCAGACCGGTCCCTACCGGTTCTTCCAGTGTACCAGTCTTGTCCACCAGTCCTGCCAGAGAGCCAGCCGTGCCCGCCTGCCTACCAGAGAGCCAGCCGTGCCCGCCTGCCTGTGTTCCTGTTGTACCCGTCTGCCTGCCTATGTGCCAGCCGTGCCCGCTTGCTTGTCTATGTTCCGTTCCCCGGTGGGATCAGCAGCCACAACCAGACTCCACCCTGGAGTGGTACCTGGTAGCTTCCTATTGCACAAGTCTGACCTCACCATCAGAGGCTCCAGCGAACACCTAGGAAGCTACTTAGTTACGCCCCTTCCAGGGAGGTTTGGTCTGTGGTCCAGTGGGGCCACACCCCCGCACGCCCGCGCCAACCAGTCTGGGCACGAGCATGACAGTTTGGGCTAAAGAACACAAGGAATGGACATTAGACCAGTGGAAATCTGTGCTTTGGTCTGATGAGTCAAAATTTGAGATCTTTGGTTCCAACCACCGTGTCTTTGTGCGACACAGAAAAGGTGAACGGATGGACTCTACGTGCCTGGTTCACACCATGAAGCATGGAGGAGGAGGTGTGTTGATGTGGGGGTGCTTTGCTGGTGACACTGTTGGGGATTTATTCAAAATTGAAGGCATACTGAACCAGCATGGCTACCACAGCATCTTGCAGCAGCATGCTATTCCATCCGGTTTGCGTTTAGTTGGACCATCATTTATTTTTCAACAGGACAATGACCCCAAACACACCTCCAGGCTGTGTAAGGGCTATTTGACCAAGAAGGAGAGTGATGGGGTGCTACGCCAGATGACCTGGCCTCCACAGTCACCAGATCTGAACCCAATCGAGATGGTTTTGGGTGAGCTGTACCGCAGAGTGAAAGCATCTCTGGGAACTCCTTCAAGATTGTTAGAAGACCATTTCTGGTGACTACCTCTTGAAGCTCATCAAGAGAATGCCAAGAGTGTGCAAAGCAGTCATCAAAGCAAAAGGTGGCTACTTCGAAGAACCTAGAATATAAGACATATTTTCAGTTGTTTCACACTTTTTTGTTAAGTATATAATTCCACATGTGTTAATTCATAGTTTTGATGCCTTCAGTGTGAATGTTCAATTTTCATAGTCATGAAAATACAGAAAATTTTTTAAATGAGGTGTGTCCAAACTTTTGGTCTGTACTGTAACTCCAAGTAAATCAAACTTCTGTGAAATCAAACTGTCCACTTAGGAAGCAACACTGTTTGACAATCAATTTCACATGCTGTTGTGAAATGGAATAGACAACAGATGGAAATTATTGGCAACTATCAAGACACACTCAATAAAGGAGTGGTTCTGCAGGTGGGGACCACAGACCACATCTCAGCACCAATGCTTTCTGGCTGATGTTTTGGTCACTTTTGAACTTTTGAATGTTGGTTGTGCTTTCACACTCATGATAGCATGAGACAGACTCTACAACCCACACAAGTGGCTCAGGTAGTGCAGCTCATCCAGGATGGCACATCAATGTGAGCTGTGGCAAGAAGGTTTGCTGTGTCTGTCAGCGTAGTGTCCAGAGGCTGGAGGTGCTACCAGGAGACAGGCCAGTACACCAGGAGACATGGAGGGGGACGTAGGAAGGCAACAACCCAGCAGCAGGACCGCTACCTCAGCCTTTGTGCAATGAGGAACAGGAGGAGCACGGCCAGAGCCCTGCAAAATGACCTCCAGCAGGCCACAAATGTGCATGTGTCCACAAATGGGGATTGTGCTCACAGCCCAACACCGTGCAGGACGCTTGACATTTGCCACAGAACACCAGGATGAAAGCAGGTTCACACTGAGCACATGTGACAGATGTGAGAGAATCTGGAGACGTCGTGGAGAGTGATCTGCTGCCTGCAACATCCTTCAGCATGCCCGGTTTGGCAGTGGGTCAGTAATGGTGTGGAGTGGCATTTCTTTGGAGAGCCGCACAGCCCTCCATGTACTGAGATGAGATCCTCAGGCCCCTTGTGAGACAATATGCTGGTGCGGTTGGCCCTGGGTTCCTCCTGATGCAGGACAATGCCAGACCTCATGTGGCTGGAGTGTGTCAGCAGTTCCTGCAAGATGAAGGCATTGAAGCTATGGACTGGCTCGCCCGTTCCCCAGACCTGAATCCGATTGAACACATCTGGGACATCATGTCTCGCACCATCCACCAAGGTCACGTTGCACCACAGACTGTCCAGGAGTTAACGGATGCTTTAGTCCAGGTCTGGGAGGAGATCCCTCAGGAGACCATCCGCCGCCTCATCAGGAGCATGCCCAGGCTTTGTAGGGAGGTCATACAGGCACGTGGAGGCCACACACTACTGAGCATCATTTCCTTGTCTTGAGGCATTTCCACTGAAGTTGGATTACCTGTAAGTTCATTTTGCACTTTGATTTTGATCATCATTCCAACTCCAGACCTCCATGGGATATTAGTTGTGATTTACGTTGATAATTTTTAGGTTGTATTGTTCTGAACACATTCCACTATGTAATGAATAAAGATTTACAACTGGAATATTTCATCCAGTGATATCTAGGATGTGGGATTTTAGTGTTCCCTTTATTTTTTTTGAGCAGTATATATATATATATATATATATATATATATATATATATATATATATATATACATATAATACTTGATTCAACACTGTAGTCAATAATTAGAAAGACAACATGGTGTCGATCATGTCATTGCTCACAAATCACCTTTTCTGCCCCATGTATGACCAACCGCCGGCACATGTCGCTGAGGCTTGTATCTGACTGGCCAGCTTACAGGGAAACTCCACTAAAATCTGTACTTTCCTATTATGATGATGTATTATAAGTGTTTTAGTCACTTCCTTATAGTCATTTACCAATGGGGTAATTCAAATTGGTTTAGGACTATAATATGGGGCTGAGTTGCAGTACCAGACACAACCTACCGACATGAGTGGCGCTGTATCTGAAAAGAGAATACTGTTTCTCCTGCCGTTAAGAGAGGTTTTTTTTTTTATCTCCCCCCCCCCCCATTACAGTATTATACTATACTACTTCAGCTAATTGCCATAATAACATTGCTGCCTTAGGTAATTCCTTTATATATTCTTATAGGACAAAAATTAACATGTATTGCAGATTCTCCCCCCAAAAAAAGTGATCAGCCTTCCTTAGTAGATAAAAATATACAAAATAATCATCACCAAACTGAAATTACAGAGAATGAAGAATATTCAATTGCCCTTTAAGTCACATAAGGCGCAATTCCACTGTGTAACTGTAGGTGTCACTGTTGCATGTAGCTATAAAATACATAGACATTAACCTTTTTACTGCCTAAAAAAAGGATAAAGAAGGATAAAACAAGCATTTTGGTGTCAGAAATTTGTAGCTTTGGGGGTGAATTGACATTCAGAATTGTTTTTGGGTTTTTTTAAGTCTGAAAGAAATTAGGGTCATCCAACTGTTAGGGCATGTTAGGTTAGGCTATGGGTTGAACTAGATGGACTTACAGTCTTCCTTCAACCTTAATAACTATGTAACTATGTAACTATGTAACTGAACACCCCTTTAAGTGTATGTTATGTAGTATTACTTACCAGTCATTGACCCTGTTAGTAAAAGGTGCCAAAAAAAACTCATGGGAACCCCCAGACTTTCTTCTTTATGTGTATATAACTCTTAGGCGATAAACGTCTAGGAGGTCCGCATTTTACTTAGGAAGCGCTGACGGCGCTTCCTCCTCCGATCCCCATGATCATTTGATCACTGAGTGTAGGGAAGGGAGCAGGAGCTGCTGAGTCCGAAGAGACCCTGTCAGCTCTGCTATGCAGCCAAGAGGTTACATTTCCCCTGTAACTGGAGTTAATACACCATCCCCAGTTACAGGGGAAATAAGGCAAAAAAAAGAAAATGTCAAATGAAATGTCCCCCCAAAGGGCTTTTAAAATCCGGAGAAAAACAGAGTTTGAAAATAATATAAAATTTATACCCCACATATCGCAAAAAGAACATGCAAAAGTTACTTGAATATCCGAAAAAAAATAATATACAGTACTAAAGAAAAATGTAAATGTGCCTGGGTCAGGAACGGGGGTAAATGACCCAGTCCTGAACCAGTTAAGAAAAAATGATTTTTAGCCAAAAAATACATGCATTTAATCATGGAAAGAAAGCCCTCAAATGTGAATAAACCTTTAAATGCTGTATTTGGGGCTTAATAATGTCTTCTTTGATCTGAAATCCATACTCACTGACTGCTGGTACCTAGACTGCTAGATTGTGCCAGAATGCTAACCTCTTCTGGACTCCTTCCATTGGAAGCAATTTTTTGCTTTTTAACTTTTTTTCGCTTTTCACAATTTAAAAAAAATGCAAAACTTTACAAAAAAATATGTTTTGTGCCACTATCGGTTTTTTTATTTTTCCGTCCATGGAGCTGTGTGAGAGCTTGTTTTTCTTATGAAAAGCTTTGGTTTTTATTGGTAAAATTTTGGCGCACAAGCAACATTGAAAAATGGCAATTCTGGCATTTGAATATTTTTTTTCTCTTTTATGGTATAAACTGTAGGAGTTAAATAATTTCGAATTTTGATAAATCAGACTTTTAGGGATGGAACGATAACACATTTTTTTTTTTTGTTTTCGGATTGAAAAGAGGGTGCGATTAAAACATTTATGTTTACATATGAATGTATATATATATATATATATATGTATATATAAAAGTTTACTGCATTTCACACTTTAGTCCTTAAATTTGCAGGTGGCGATGGGTCCTCGAATGGACGCCCACAGATGAAAACAATTTAAATGCTGCTGTCAGAGGTTTACGGTGGCATCTAAGTGGTTGGATAGCTGCGATTGGAGCTAGCTCTGGTCACTGTCTTTAGAGGCAAGTGCCAGCTGTATTACACAGCCTACACCCACACTGTAAAGTTATGTTCTTCAAAAAATTTTGAGGAGCTTTTCCACTCCCAAAAAACTCCTGAAAAAAATTTCTGCTAGAAAACTCAACATTTTGTACCACCTCCAAAAACCTTTCCTGGTACAAATGTCTGCACCCGACAGGAGGGGAGTTAAAAGTAGGGTGCAGCAACGTGCCCAGTCTGGTCTCCTGAGACCTAACCACTCTGGTCTCCATAATACTTTTTACTTGCATTACATTGTAGCATATTGTCAGGACAGGAGACAGGTCGGTGCTAAACATGCGGCTTCTGTGCAGAACCACAATACATTCCATGTGCACAGATTTATTTCGATGCACATGGACGCATCATAGCAGGATGATTTTACCAAAATTTCTAGTTAGTGATCCCATTGATTCTAGAGTCTTTCTCTGAAATGTCTGACAACAAAGAAAATAGATCTTCGGTTGAGCATTAAAGCCTATTTCAGGAACATGTCATGGAGCTCATGGGCGCTTTGCTGTGATGCACCTCTACCGAACACATGGAGAGCATTGTGGTTATTAAGGGTAATTCATGTACCTAGTGGTCTGCCAATAAATAGGGGGGTTTACAGGTGTTCAGCCATGCCCCCAAAACAGCACACGGAGATGAATTTGCATTTTGTCAAGGAACATCAGATGACACACCTGAGATGTACGAAACAATAGGACATCTCCACCACTGGTTGGCTTGTGTTGTCTCTTCTTATTCTTTTTTATTGCATCATTGCAAATAAGAAAATTATTTTTAAGTCTTGAGAATATTGATTTAAGGTGAGACATTCGTATGAAGAAGGGGGTTCTAGCCCTATCTGCACAAATACACAAAACGATAAGATTAGACGTTGACCAGTCACATTTTGAACCCTGCAATCTGTAATTATCCCATTGTCTTGAAGTAGACCCTTCTCGCACTCCTGACTTGCATTCCTTGTTAGCCAGGAGGGTATATAATATCAGATCAGATTTCTTTTTGACCAGTAAATGAGAATTTAGGATTAGAATAGAGGAAGAGTATTTATAAAGAGTGTCTTTCGCTCTTTAGGACCTGAAATAAACAGATAAACCTCAGTTTTAAGATGAATTTTGGGGATATCTAAATGACCCATAGAGTTGAGATGTAACTTGGGTCATCGGCAGAACTAGATCATGTAGTGAAGCAGTGCTCTGGGGATTCTCCCATGAGGATGTCTTAAGGCCTCGATATGATTAGATTAATGGTGGCTGAATCCGCCGATATTGACTAGTTTGGCCAATGATCTACTGTGTATGGGAGCACCACTGGCCAACTGATGGTTGGGAAAGATATCGGTCTGGCATGTCTGACTCATGACTGCTGATCGCATTGTTCTTCCTCAGATAAGCCACCAGCCAATGTGTCAGGCGATGACTCTCTCATAGAGAACACAGGAGCGATTGGCCAAACGTGTGCTTCTGTGTATGGGACAGATGGCTGTCGGACGAAGCATCGTTCAGCCGACAGACATCTAATATGTATGACCAGCCTTAAGAGCCTCCACCATCCAGGGACGTGAACTGTGGACCACTCTACTAAAACATTAAGGACATTGTTGATGGACTGTGGATACATGTTCTCCTCTGTCAAAGTAGATTGACCTCGGGAACTGTTAATGGAGTTCCTCTTATTGTGTGGGTGGTTTTAAGACAATGATATTTAAGAACTTCACCGAGCAATAGATAGTTAATAAGTAGGATCCCTGTTTCCCTTCTTGCTTCTCTAGCCGCCTTCTCAAGAACTTACCACTCTTCCATCACTCTATAGGTTTTTTGCCTTTATTTGCTTTTTGCTGATTTATGATGTTGATACTGTTTCCTCAAAGCTTTGGGGTCTTCCTGAGATATTATCAGATATTCAAATAAAGGGGGTGTCTTGTTTTGGAACGGTTGAGAGCATTTACATGGTGCGTCACTCGCTCTGGAGGGCCTGTCCTGTCCGACATTACACAGAGAGTTCATCGTTATGAATGGGCACAGTGTAACATTTCATTTTCCCTATCATCATCGTGCTGCCAGGAACTGAGAACACTTACCGTACTTCCAAATGTCCATACATGTTATAGCTGATTGCTGGGGATCCCAGCAGTGGCGACACTTTGTGAGCAACTTTTTGTCAGTGACTTCTAATAAGTAGACTATTAATTAGAAATTTTCCAGAATGGACAACCCCGGGTAATGTATGTCAAGATGGTCTGTAGTTTTGGGATACATTCCTTAACCTATTTTTTGGTAACAGAATGTTACTTTTACTAATTTTTGTATGGCTGGGTGATATTATTTTGATAATGTAAAATTTTGTGGATCAGATGTGAGGAGTCTAGAGGTACCTAAGAAGAAAGGAGCCCAGAGGTACCTAAGAAGTGATGAGCCTAGAGGTACTTAAGAAGTGAGGAGCATAGACATATTTAAGAAGTGAGAAGCATAGACATATTGAAGAAGTAAGTAGCATAAAAGTGCCTAAGAGGTGAGGAGCCTAAAGGTTCCTAATTAGTCATTAGCCTAGAGGTGCCTAAGAGGTGAGGAGTCTAGAAGCGCCTAAAAGGTGAGGAGCCCAGAGGTTCCTAATTAGTGGTTAGCCTAGCGGTGCCTAAGTGGTGAGGATTCTAGAAGCGCCTAAAGGCCCCGTCTCACATAGCGATTTACCAACGATCACGACCAGCGATACGACCTGGCCGTGATCGTTGGTAAGTCGCTGTGTGGTCGCTGGGGAGCTGTCACACAGACAGCTCTCTCCAGCGACCAACGATCAGGGGAACGACTTCGGCATCGTTGAAACTGTCTTCAACGATGCCGAAGTCCCCCTGCAGCACCCGGGTAACCAGGGTAAACATCGGATTACTAAGCGCAGGGCCGCGCTTAGTAACCCGATGTTTACCCTGGTTACCAAAAAAAACAAACAGTACATACTCGCCTTTCGGTGTCCCTCGCCGTCTGCTTCCTGCTCCTGCGGTGACGTCACTGCTGTGCTCTCACTGTACGGCGGCACTCAGTCAGAGCAGGAAGCAGACGGCAAGGGACCTGACGGACATCAGATGGTGAGCATGTACTGTTTTTTTTTTTACATTTACGCTGGTAACCAGGGTAAACATCGGGTTACTAAGCGCGGCCCAGTGAAGACATCGCTGGATCGGTGTCACACACACCGATTCAGCGATGTCAGCGGGACCTCAACGACCAAAAAAAGGCCCAGGCCATTCCGACACGACCAGCGATCTCACAGCAGGGGCCTGATCGCTGGTACGTGTCACACATAGCGAGATCGCTACTGAGGTCGCTGTTGCGTCACAAAACTAGTGACTCAGCAGCGATCTCGCTAGCGATCTCGCTATGTGAGACGGGGCCTTAAGAGGTGAGGAGCCTAGAGGTTCCTAATTAGTGATTAGCCTAGAGGTGCCTAGAAGGTGAGGAGTTTAGAAGCGTCTACGGGTACTGTCACACAGAGCAATTTTGATCGCTACGACGGTACGATTCGTGACGTTCTAGCGATATCGTTACGATATCGCAGTGTCTGACACGCAGCAGCGATCAGGGACCCTGCTGAGAATCGTACGTCGTAGCAGATCGTTTGGAACTTTCTTTCGTCGCTTGATCACCCGCTGACATCGCTGGATCGTTGTGTGTGACAGCGATCCAGCGATGTGTTCGCTTGTAACCAGGGTAAACATCGGGTAACTAAGCGCAGGGCCGCGCTTAGTAACCCGATGTTTACCGTGGTTACCAGCGTAAACGTAAAAAAAACAAACAGTACATACTTACATTCCGGTGTCTGTCCTCCGGCGTCTCAGCTTGTCTGAGTCTGAGTCTGCACTGTGAGCGCCGGCAAGCCGGAAAGCGAGCACAGCGGTGACGTCTGACGTCACCGCTCTGCTTTCCGGCCGCTGTGCTTACACAGTGCAGAGAAGCTGAGACGCCGGAGGACAGACACCGGAATGTGAGTATGTACTGTTTGTTTTTTTTACGTTTACGCTGGTAACCAGGGTAAACATCGGGTTACTAAGCGCGGCCCTGCGCTTAGTAACCCGATGTTTACCCTGGTTACCCGGGGACTTCGGCATCGCTCCAGCGCCGTGATTGCAACGTGTGACCGCAGTCTACGACGCTGGAGCGATAATCATACGATCGCTGCGACATCACGGATCGTGCCGTCATAGTGATCAAAATGGCACTGTGTGACGGTACCCTAAGAGGTGAGGAGCCTAGAAGCGCCAAAGAGGTGAGGAGCCTAGAGTTTCCTAATTAGTGATTAGCCTAGAGGTGCCTAAGTGGTGAGGAGCTTAGAGGTTCCTAAAGTGTGATTAGCCTAGAGGTACATAAGAGGTGAGGAGCCTAGAGGTTTTTAAAAAGTGATTAGCCTAGAGGTGCCTACAAGGTGAAGAACCTAGAGGTACCTAAGGTGTGAGGAGTCAAGAGGTACCTAAGATGTGAGGAACCTAAGAAAGGAGGAGCTTATAGGTACCTGAGAGGTGAAAAGCCTAGAGGTTCCTAACATGTGAGCGACCTAGAGATGTGTTGCTTAGAGGTACCTAAGAGATGATAAATCTATGGGTATCCATTAGTAATAGATCCTGAGTGAAGATCCTTGTTCTTTCCATGATTGAATAATAGGACATGTAGTTGTGTGTTTGTAAGCCAGATCACCCATTTAGGCTTCTCCCATTAGGTTTAATGTTATTTTGAATTGCATTGAGCCTTTTGGGGATACAATTGAGTTTTAAAAAGTAAAAACCGTCCAACCTAATCATCTTCCCCACATACACATAAACCAGCCCAATAGGTACTAGAGTACCCGGTCATGTCTAGGCCTGTCTGCATTTGGCCATTGATTTGATTTTATACATCATTACTTTGCATTCATCTGCTGGACATACCTCTTCTGCTGCACATGAGACACACACCAGGTTGTCTCTTAACTATACTCCGATTCATTCCTCTCCAGATTGGAGGCTGAGCAGATCTCTGGTTATTTCATTACATAAATTGCTTTCCCGATGAGCAGCCTTGCCTCTCATTTATTACATTATGATGACCATTGAGGGAGGTCGTCCCCATATCCTTTCATGGACGGCAGATCGCAGCTATTTGAGTTATCTTTTTGCATTTTTTGGTGACTCAGGAAGGCATTAAAAGGGTAAATATTTGCTGAACTGTTAATGAACTGGGAGAATACACACAATCAAGTAGAGACCTGGTTAATGATCCAACTGGGGATAGATAGCAGTGTTGTGATGCCGCAAAGCAGAAGCTGATGAGTGGCACAAGTTTACTTTACAGGGGTAGTAATTCAGAAGAGTTAGGCCATGTTCACACTTTGCGGTTTTTACCGCGGAACCGCCGCGATTTTGATGCTGCGGGTCCGCAGCAGTTTCCATAGCGTTTCCATTTACATGTAAACCCTATGGAAACCGCAAACCGCTGTGCACATGCTGCGGGAAAAACCGCGCAGAAACGCAGCGGTTTAAAACCCGCAGCATGTCACTTCTTTGTGCAGAATCGCTGCGATTCTGCACCCGTAGGAATGCATTGAACCGCTTACTTCCCGCATGGGGCTGTGCCCACGTTGCGGGAAGTAAGCGGATAATGTGCGGGAGACTCTCCTCCAGGCCCTGGGAACCATATTTGGGGTAAAAAAAAGAATAAAAATAAAAAATCAAGTTGTACTCACCTCTCAGCGCTGCACGCGGCCGGCCGGTCAGAGTTGCTGTGCAAACAGGACCTGCGGTGACGTCGAGGTCACATGACCGTGACGTCGCGGTCACATGACAGTGACGTCACGAAGGTCCTTCTCGCACATCATCTTTGGAACCGGACCGCCGGGTGCAGCGCCGAGGAGATCCGGACATCAGAGGGTGAGTATAACCAATTTTTATTATTTTTAACATTACTATTGATGCTGCATATTGCTGCATATGCAGCATCAATAGTATAGGCGGAAACCCGCAGCGGAAACCACGGAGCAAACCGCGATAAATCTGCAGGGATAACCTCAGCGATTTTGCCCTGCAGATTTATCAAATCCGCTGCGGGAGAACCCGCAGAGGTCACCCGCAAAGTGTGAACAAGGCCTTACAATTCTACTTTAAAAAGCTGGAAACAGATTTATAAGGGGGATTCTCGCCTTTCCTTGCGGAAAATTTGTAAAGGTGTCTTGCAAAGTTTGATAAATAACTGGATTCTTTAAGTATAAAACTTCCTTCTAAAACTGTTTCTCTGCTTTTTGCTGCAGCCTCCTGCCGGAGTAGAATTGAGACTTTTATTTTTGCGACTTTTTAAAACTCTCAATCCATAGGTCTGGCAAGCAGATCATTTACGTCGCCAACATGGCCACTTTTCCAAAGTGGTAAGAATGACGTAAAATCACAAAATTGGTGACAACTATTGTTGCTTTGCAGCGCTGGGGTCCTGGGTTCAAATCCCACCAAGGACAACATCTGCAAAGAGTTTGTATGTTCTCCCCATGTTTGCGAGGGTTTCCTTCGGGTTCTCCAGTTTCCTCCCACGCTCAAAAGACATACTGATAGGGAATCTAGATCGTGAGTCCCAATGGGGACAGCGGTGCATACGCACTTCCACTCCATTTAAGATGGACCTCTGCAGAACCCCATGTTTGCGTGGGTTTCCTTCGGGTTCTCCAGTTTCCTCCCACGCTCAAAAGACATACTGATAGGGAATCTAGATCGTGAGTCCCAATGGGGACAGCGGTGCATACGCACTTCCACTCCATTTAAGATGGACCTCTGCAGAACCCGGTTCTTGGATTCCATAGAATCGCGGGAAGTCACAGTGGTCGGAACCCAGTTATCCCCTATTCTATGGTCCAGCATATTCTAGATACACCTAGCCATTATTTCTATGGGTAATGAATATACTTCTTACCTCTTGGGCCACCGTCAATCTGGGTAATGGAGCAACTGATGCCTCATATCAAACTGATCAAAAATATAAAAAAGTTGTAGATGCATCTACTGTATGTGGCTCTTCCTATTGAAGTCTGGCTTAGCCATCCCCATGAATCCCATTGTCTTCAGTGTAAAGGGCCAAGCAAACGCTTGTCAACCTAATTTATATATGGCTGTTATACACTGACGAGCAAAAGGGTAAACGTGTTTTGAAATTTTGACTTTCCGTCTCCATATCTCACCATTCATTACTGCTTCCAACATCAGACTACCATCATTTTCTAGACAATCAATTTGACTATCTCATACCTAAAAGTGACTTGCAGCTATTTAGCATATGATTAATTATGCAGATTCTTGTCATGTCACTGCATTGTTACTGTTTTGCTTCTGGTGGTGGAAACATCTTTTTCTTTCTTGATACTGCAAGTTACAACCTGTTCTAACATTCCCTAATAGCTCCGTGTGTTATTAGGTTGATTCCCAAGTGAAAGGTCACTGGTTCCAATTGAGAAGCAGATGAAGGTTTCCCAAGAAAAGAGAAACACCATCATCTATCTCATCGATAACGCTATTTCGGCCAAGGACTTTGCCAAACTGCATCATGTGTCATCATGTCAGTGAATTAGAGTATGTGTGCGCCATAGTTGGCACGTGCGCAATGCAATCTTCGGTGGCGCACGCGCAGTATGCTTTGCCCAACTGCAGGCAAAGCTGAAAAGCATTACTGCGCATGCGCCCGCGCACTATGTCCCGCAACACAGCGAAATACTTCTGGGACATAGTGCGCGGGCGCATGCGCAGTAATGCTTTTCGGCTTTGCCCGCATTTGGGCAAAGCATACTGCACGTGCACCATCGAAGATTGCATTGCGCACGCGCCAACTATGGACCACACGTACTCTAATTCACTAACATATTGCAGACAACAGGGACGGACGGGTGGAGAAATGAAGAGGAAACGCCGCCCATCGGACCGGTAAAAACTCATTTAAATATCCCGCCAATTTGAGGTGACAGGTTCCATTTAAGCTTGCCAAGAACTTCAGAAATCTGCGGGTCAAAGGCTTTTTGAGCTGATAGATATTCCTGCCAACCATCCATACACATTCAAACTCAGCTTGGTCTGGTCTTTCCCAAAACTGTAATATAGACCATGATTCCACTCTGGAGACCACTCATGGTTCAACATTCTTCTAGACTAAGTAGTATAAAGCCCCCTCCATATACATTATAATAAAGTCAGCTGAGTCCATCAATAGAGACGAGTTCGGCAAACAGTTTAAGGTGCATGGGAACACTAACAGATGATGTTGGGGGAGGATAACGATCCATGATGTCCAAATTTGTACCACGGATCCTTTTGTTCTCATTGAGATAAGCTGCCACCAGAGGCGTCTCTCTCATAAATAATACAGGAGCTCGGCAGAGCCAGCACTTCTGGATGTGGAAAAGAAAGCTGCCATGCTGACCAAACAATCGGCTGAATCATCGTTTGGCCATCAGCTATCTAAAGTGTATGGGGGACTATAATGTCTATTGGTGATTGAATCACATTTTCCAACTACAACTGGCTTGTCTCCTGGTGAGCTATTCTACATGCTAGTGATTATCAAATTATGAGTAGAAGAAGACTATGGGGTGGGGTCTCAGGAGACCTCCCACAGACACTGCTTTAAATGACAGGTTGGTCTGAGATCCCATACAGCTGTCCACTGTCGGATCATCTTCACCCTACAAGTCGTTGTAGATATTTGTAGCAGCAGTTACAGAACATCTTGGACCTGCACTTGTCAGGTCACAAAATAATTTAGTGGACTTGTCTCCGAGCCATGTTCGTCCTTGAACTGAACCTTTGAGGATTCTATTATATTTCATACAAATCCTTCCCTGCCAAGTGAAGGTGTGACACCAAGCAAGAGTCCTCCTGAAACCAAGGCTCCAAGTCCAGAACTGACATAGGCTACCAGCACCAGGAGATCCAATTTCCTTCAAGGTCAAGATGTGGAAAAATAAACTACAGGTGGAGATCATCAGTTATAAAGTTAAGGTGGAGAACACATGTGATGCTGGCGTCTTGGGAGAAATTGCCTTTAAATCTGAGACCAAGTCTTGTCCCGATGTTCAAACCTCTCCAGTGAGACAGACGTGGACCATGCACCTGGACTTTATGATGTCTTGTGTAGGGTTTGCTGTTGGCTTGGGAAACGTATGGAGGTTTCCGTATTTGTGCTATAAAAATGGAGGAGGTAAGACTGTTCTCATTCATATCAATCACAACAGCGTTAAGTGTTCATCCACATTATAACAAACTCCCAACTTTGAGAGATGTTAGGTCTATGCAGTCTTATCGCCTTTGACATCCCCAACTAATTTAGCTGGACGGCTCTCTGTTCTGGACATATGAAAAAGAGGTCTCTATATGAGAGCACTCCTTTAATAGAGGGGTGGTCACTTGTTTAGGAGTTCCTTCATTAAATTGGAAGTGCAGAAAGCTAGCGAGAGAGTTTGGAGGACACAACATGTTCAATATTTACAAAATTAATTGTTTTCTATGAGCAACATGTAATGCTTCTGTTCCCCTACGGGGGCAATGCAGGGAAATTTAACACTTGCTGTCAGATCCCAGCACCCGATCGATCTGTGATCATTTTATTTCCCGAGGACCTTTCTGAGGCCACATTCACACGTTCAGTATTTGGTCAGTATTTCACGTCCGTATTTGTAAGCAAAACCCAGGAGTGGGTGATAAATACAGAACTGGTGATGTGTCTCTATTATACTTTTTCATAAGACAAAGCAGTGGGGGCACCACGATCAGCGGGACTCAACCCAGGTCTATAACAACTGAACCATATAAATAAAGAGAAAAAAGATAGACCTGACAGAGTGGGAGTCACCACCATATAGATGTAAAATATAAAAAATAACAACCTTTATTGAACACTTATGCAAAAGACAGCACATTTAAAAACATTTAAAAAGGGATCAAACATATCCCTGAACCAAACAGCCTATAATAAGGCCTAAGCACCGCACCTCCTAATGAAGGGTTAAATACACATGCCAAATACAGTGAACAACGAACGACCCTATAACTAGCACAATTGCTACAGGTAAACTGTCCCCATGGTCCAAATACTGGCTAACGGTGCCTGTCAAATAACAGAAGTGTCAGCACCCCATGATGGCATACAACCTGAAAAACAGCAGTAATAAACACAATCCATAAGATACAAACTATACAGAAATGCTGTGACCATACCAGGATTAAAATACCCACCAAAGCGGGAGAGACCGGTGACCCAAAGTGTAGGAGCAGGCAATGACCCGTAGAACCCAGTCCTGAGCACAATAGCATACAAGGGCATACATAGGTGAGTGCGGGCAACAGACACCCAACGCGTGTCGCCACACAGCGGTGGCTTCGTCAGGGGTGATGTCTGTGTGTGCTGCCTTCTGCTTAAATAGCGTGGCTGCAATAACTTACCGAGTGGCAGCTGTGTGAGCGGGCGGACCGCATGGAGAAGCCAGAACGAAGTTCCTATCAGCCGGGCCCGGCTTGTATTTACTGCGCATGCGCCGGCGTCCCAGAGCGGAAGTGTGCACTCCGCTCTTGGTCGCCGTAGCAGCGCATAAACAATCTACAGCGCTTGCGCAGAGTGAGAAGAATGGTTGCCGTAGCAGCGCTTAAACAAAAATGCGATTGCGCACCGGTGACTAGTGGGCTTACCAAGGCTGCGCTGAACAATGGTGAACAGCGCTAGCACAGAAATGAAGAGATGGGAAAAAAGGGGAAGGGGAGAGGAGGGGAGGGGAGGAAAAAGGAGGGGTGAACATCACCATGAGGAATATGCCATAATAATGGAAGCAATAAGCAAAGGCTGCTCCAAGCTGCAGAGTAATAATAATGATGCTGTGGCCCAGGTAAATACATGGAAGACCTAAATCATTAGCAGGAAACAGTACAAAACCTTATCATGCATTACTTGGTACCTTGTGCTTAACTATTGCTAGTACTAAAGCCAAACTCTGTAGAGTAGGTAATCTATGGCTTTCAAAAAGGAAAAGCATGAACCCTATCCTATACTCATAAGGGGTTTACAGCTGTCAAGGGCATTTATGCCCTCAGCACACAATACAGTGGAGTGTAATGTACGATAGCCCTAACGTTGACATTCAAAAAAGACCAACGTGGGACCCTGTCCTATATTTGAGAGAAATTTACAGAATCCAAAAGCATTAATGCTCAAAGCACCCAATACAGTGGAATATGATATACACTGGCCCCAAAGGAAACACATCTCAAAATAACTAAAATAATTTCAAAAAAAAAAAAAAATATACAAAAAAATATAAATAAAATACAAAAATACACAAAGAGAGATGTATCCCTTAACATGGGCTATTAATCAAACATCCATGGATGCAAGGCATAAAGAAAAACCAAAGCTGTATATACAGCTAATTGTCCCTTTTACTGTTTGTAAAAACCAGTAAACAACAGGTCTTCATTGATACCAAATGGGACGACACTGTTTAGGTCAAAGATCCACTTGGATTCCCGTTTTAAAAGTTCAAGGGTAACATTTCCACCTCTCATATTCATATTCAATGCTTCAAGTCCTAGAACCTTTGTGCCAGCCCAGTGTGAATGATGTTCATCCAGATAATGTGTTGCCACTGACGTAAGGGTTTTCCCCTTAGCCTTGTCCCTTTGCGCTGTAGTTACATTGGATAGATGTTGTTGTGTACGTCTCCTGAGCTCCTGCGTGGTTTGGCCCACATAGATTTTTGGGCATGGGCAAACCAACGCATAAATCAAGTTCCGGGACCTGCAATTAAAATAAGTCTTGGTAGGGGTCTGCGAAGACAAAAAAGGCACCATAATTTTCTCATCACGAGTGGTAAAGGGGCAAATACTGCAGTTACCGCATGGGAAAGTACCCCTAAGCCTAACCCCTCTGCCCAATCTAGTGACAGGTCGTTGGAAATGGCTGTGGCTCAACTGGTCCCTGAGGCTCCTGGCCCTCCTGGCCACCAAACTGGGTTGGGGGGCGATGTGGGGAAGAAGTTTGGACTCGCTTTGCAAAATGCCCCAATATTTAGACAGAATCCCTCGTAGGTCCTGCCACTGATTGTTAAAAGCCGTGATTATGCCAAGCGGTCTATCATTGGTCCTATGCCTACCTTGTAATAGACTGTCCCTATCGCTATTCTTGGCCTCCGAGAAAGCACGGGAAATTACCCGTTTAGGATAGCCCCTTTCACGGAACCGTGTGGTAAGTTCACGGGAATGTCTAGTAAACTCCCCCTGTTCACTACAATTCCTCCTGACTCTTAAAAATTGTCCCTTAGGGATACCAGTTTTTAGATGTATGGGGTGGAAACTGTCAAAATGGAGGAGGCTATTTGTAGCCGTGGGCTTCCGATAAAGGGTTGTCCGAATTTGCCGATCCCTCACCTGTAGTTTCAAATCCAGGAAGTCAATCTCCGTTTGAGAATAGTTAGATGTGAGACGGATATTCCAAGGATTGTCATTAAGGGTATTCACAAAGTCCTTACAGAGTTCCTGAGTGCCTGTCCAGACAAAAACAACGTCATCAATATAACGGAACCACTTCATGACATGTTCTGCAAAGTGTTCCGAACAGTATACCCTTGTGGCTTCCCACCAACCCAAGGCGAGGTTGGCATACGCAGGGGCACAACGTGCCCCCATGGCGGTGCCCCTTACTTGCCTGTAGTAGACACGATCAAAGGTGAAGTAGTTTTGGTCCAGGACAAACAGTAATAGGTCCAAGATGAATGAGTCATGTCCTCTGTCTCCCGTGGTCCTCAGGTCCAGAAAATATGATACAGCTCCAACGCCCCAATCGTGTCCAATACAGGTGTACAACGACTCAACATCAAGTGTGACGAGCCATGCCCCTGGTGGGATCTCGAGGTCCTGAAGTTGTAGGATGAGGGATGTAGAGTCCTTGACATAGGACTTAAGGGACAGAACTAAAGGCTGAAGGAAGAAATCAATATAAACACACGGTTTTTCAAGTAGACCACCTATCCCAGATACAATTGGCCTACCCGGAGGGGCCTGAATGGACTTGTGTACCTTGGGAAGCATATAAAAAGTGGGAATCCTGGGATATTGGTTGGTTAAAAAATCCCTTTCACGTTTGTTAATAATACCGCGTGTGTGCGCAGCCTCCAGTAAACGATTCAGTTTGGCCTGAAAAACACAAGTGGGGTCTGAGGGCAATACTTGATAGCATACTGTGTTGCCCAACTGGCGCCTGGCTTCTTGAGAATACAGATCAACCGGCCAAATGACAAGGTTACCCCCCTTATCCGCTTCACGGATAACGAAGTCCCGGTTAGAACCCAATCTAGCCAAAATATCCTGATCCCGTTGGCTAATGTTCCTCCCCCTAGTAGTATCTAACCTAAGATCATGTACCTCTCTGCAAACGGCATTAAAGAAACTCTGTACCGCAGGGAACAGAGTAAAAGGGGGAGTGGCCTGTGAAGGCAACCTTCCAGTGAATTTTCTTCTGGGCTGGCACTCCTCACCCTCATCCAGGAGGTCCAGAAGATCCCTCAAAACGAGTCTATCCGCCATAGGCAATTCATCCAGAGCTGAGGGACGATGATATAACAATTTAAAAGTTAGCTGTCTGCAGAAAAGATAAACATCCTTGATGAAAGTGAATTTGTCAAGTCCACTGGTAGGGCAAAATGAAAGCCCTTTTTCCAGTAATGTTTTTTCTCGTTCTGAGAGAACATAATCGGACAAATTAATGATTTGTAACTTACCAGTAGGACAGGGCGGATCTAGTATTGGCGTTTCCTTGTCTGCCGCGTTTCCCTCTTGTGTCTGGGTGACCAGACTCTGCGGTTCCGGGCACGTCTCTGTTGAAATGTGTCTCCTCCTCCGACCCCTCCTCCTGCGCCTTCGGCGTCGCTCGGTTCGGAGGATAAAAAACCATCACTGGAGGGTATATCCGACACACTAACCGTGTTGCTATCCACCTGATCCGGCCCATGGCCAAACCTCTTGTTCCCCTTGTGTGACCATTTATATGCACGGCCACTCCTAAAGTCCATCTGATCCCTTTTAAATTTTTGTCTCTTTTTAGTGGTTATTTCCTTTTCAAAACTGTCCAGGGTACTCTTTAGTTGCCCCTGAAATGGTTCTACCAACACCTTCTGGTCAAATCCATTTAATTTAACCTCAGATGACCGTATTTTGTCCTTTAAGGACTTCAGGACCCCCTGATCATGTTCAATTAGCATGTCTAAAATTATATATGAACATTTGGACAAACCCATCTCCCAGGTTTTTTGAAAGCAAGCATCAGCCTCCCAGGCGGGAAAAATTTGTACCCTAAGACCCCTGGGAATGATCCCCACTCGCTTATATTCTTCCAAAGTTTTCAGATTCCACCAAGTCTTTGCATAAGCCTTGTGAAAATTAACCAATTCCCTAGTCACCTGTTGGAAGTCATCTGCGCCAGACACACTAACGGTGATATCAACAGTGTCCTCTGAGAATAAATTCAAAGCCTGGCTACTCCATGCAGCCTCTCTAGCCGCCAAATCCATGTTGTTACAATAGATGTAAAAAATAATAATAATACCCAATAGCAATATACACAAGTCACTATAGCTGAACCGTGTGCCAACACCCAGAAAATGCGGGTAACAACCGCATATGTATACCGTACATAAGACAAAGCAGTGGGGGCACCACGATCAGCGGGACTCAACCCAGGTCTATAACAACTGAACCATATAAATAAAGAGAAAAAAGATAGACCTGACAGAGTGGGAGTCACCACCATATAGATGTAAAATATAAAAAATAACAACCTTTATTGAACACTTATGCAAAAGACAGCACATTTAAAAACATTTAAAAAGGGATCAAACATATCCCTGAACCAAACAGCCTATAATAAGGCCTAAGCACCGCACCTCCTAATGAAGGGTTAAATACACATGCCAAATACAGTGAACAACGAACGACCCTATAACTAGCACAATTGCTACAGGTAAACTGTCCCCATGGTCCAAATACTGGCTAACGGTGCCTGTCAAATAACAGAAGTGTCAGCACCCCATGATGGCATACAACCTGAAAAACAGCAGTAATAAACACAATCCATAAGATACAAACTATACAGAAATGCTGTGACCATACCAGGATTAAAATACCCACCAAAGCGGGAGAGACCGGTGACCCAAAGTGTAGGAGCAGGCAATGACCCGTAGAACCCAGTCCTGAGCACAATAGCATACAAGGGCATGTGTACCCTAACATAGGTGAGTGCGGGCAACAGACACCCAACGCGTGTCGCCACACAGCGGTGGCTTCGTCAGGGGTGATGTCTGTGTGTGCTGCCTTCTGCTTAAATAGCGTGGCTGCAATAACTTACCGAGTGGCAGCTGTGTGAGCGGGCGGACCGCATGGAGAAGCCAGAACGAAGTTCCTATCAGCCGGGCCCGGCTTGTATTTACTGCGCATGCGCCGGCGTCCCAGAGCGGAAGTGTGCACTCCGCTCTTGGTCGCCGTAGCAGCGCATAAACAATCTACAGCGCTTGCGCAGAGTGAGAAGAATGGTTGCCGTAGCAGCGCTTAAACAAAAATGCGATTGCGCACCGGTGACTAGTGGGCTTACCAAGGCTGCGCTGAACAATGGTGAACAGCGCTAGCACAGAAATGAAGAGATGGGAAAAAAGGGGAAGGGGAGAGGAGGGGAGGGGAGGAAAAAGGAGGGGTGAACATCACCATGAGGAATATGCCATAATAATGGAAGCAATAAGCAAAGGCTGCTCCAAGCTGCAGAGTAATAATAATGATGCTGTGGCCCAGGTAAATACATGGAAGACCTAAATCATTAGCAGGAAACAGTACAAAACCTTATCATGCATTACTTGGTACCTTGTGCTTAACTATTGCTAGTACTAAAGCCAAACTCTGTAGAGTAGGTAATCTATGGCTTTCAAAAAGGAAAAGCATGAACCCTATCCTATACTCATAAGGGGTTTACAGCTGTCAAGGGCATTTATGCCCTCAGCACACAATACAGTGGAGTGTAATGTACGATAGCCCTAACGTTGACATTCAAAAAAGACCAACGTGGGACCCTGTCCTATATTTGAGAGAAATTTACAGAATCCAAAAGCATTAATGCTCAAAGCACCCAATACAGTGGAATATGATATACACTGGCCCCAAAGGAAACACATCTCAAAATAACTAAAATAATTTCAAAAAAAAAAAAAAAAAAAATATACAAAAAAATATAAATAAAATACAAAAATACACAAAGAGAGATGTATCCCTTAACATGGGCTATTAATCAAACATCCATGGATGCAAGGCATAAAGAAAAACCAAAGCTGTATATACAGCTAATTGTCCCTTTTACTGTTTGTAAAAACCAGTAAACAACAGGTCTTCATTGATACCAAATGGGACGACACTGTTTAGGTCAAAGATCCACTTGGATTCCCGTTTTAAAAGTTCAAGGGTAACATTTCCACCTCTCATATTCATATTCAATGCTTCAAGTCCTAGAACCTTTGTGCCAGCCCAGTGCGAATGATGTTCATCCAGATAATGTGTTGCCACTGACGTAAGGGTTTTCCCCTTAGCCTTGTCCCTTTGCGCTGTAGTTACATTGGATAGATGTTGTTGTGTACGTCTCCTGAGCTCCTGCGTGGTTTGGCCCACATAGATTTTTGGGCATGGGCAAACCAACGCATAAATCAAGTTCCGGGACCTGCAATTAAAATAAGTCTTGGTAGGGGTCTGCGAAGACAAAAAAGGCACCATAATTTTCTCATCACGAGTGGTAAAGGGGCAAATACTGCAGTTACCGCATGGGAAAGTACCCCTAAGCCTAACCCCTCTGCCCAATCTAGTGACAGGTCGTTGGAAATGGCTGTGGCTCAACTGGTCCCTGAGGCTCCTGGCCCTCCTGGCCACCAAACTGGGTTGGGGGGCGATGTGGGGAAGAAGTTTGGACTCGCTTTGCAAAATGCCCCAATATTTAGACAGAATCCCTCGTAGGTCCTGCCACTGATTGTTAAAAGCCGTGATTATGCCAAGCGGTCTATCATTGGTCCTATGCCTACCTTGTAATAGACTGTCCCTATCGCTATTCTTGGCCTCCGAGAAAGCACGGGAAATTACCCGTTTAGGATAGCCCCTTTCACGGAACCGTGTGGTAAGTTCACGGGAATGTCTAGTAAACTCCCCCTGTTCACTACAATTCCTCCTGACTCTTAAAAATTGTCCCTTAGGGATACCAGTTTTTAGATGTATGGGGTGGAAACTGTCAAAATGGAGGAGGCTATTTGTAGCCGTGGGCTTCCGATAAAGGGTTGTCCGAATTTGCCGATCCCTCACCTGTAGTTTCAAATCCAGGAAGTCAATCTCCGTTTGAGAATAGTTAGATGTGAGACGGATATTCCAAGGATTGTCATTAAGGGTATTCACAAAGTCCTTACAGAGTTCCTGAGTGCCTGTCCAGACAAAAACAACGTCATCAATATAACGGAACCACTTCATGACATGTTCTGCAAAGTGTTCCGAACAGTATACCCTTGTGGCTTCCCACCAACCCAAGGCGAGGTTGGCATACGCAGGGGCACAACGTGCCCCCATGGCGGTGCCCCTTACTTGCCTGTAGTAGACACGATCAAAGGTGAAGTAGTTTTGGTCCAGGACAAACAGTAATAGGTCCAAGATGAATGAGTCATGTCCTCTGTCTCCCGTGGTCCTCAGGTCCAGAAAATATGATACAGCTCCAACGCCCCAATCGTGTCCAATACAGGTGTACAACGACTCAACATCAAGTGTGACGAGCCATGCCCCTGGTGGGATCTCGAGGTCCTGAAGTTGTAGGATGAGGGATGTAGAGTCCTTGACATAGGACTTAAGGGACAGAACTAAAGGCTGAAGGAAGAAATCAATATAAACACACGGTTTTTCAAGTAGACCACCTATCCCAGATACAATTGGCCTACCCGGAGGGGCCTGAATGGACTTGTGTACCTTGGGAAGCATATAAAAAGTGGGAATCCTGGGATATTGGTTGGTTAAAAAATCCCTTTCACGTTTGTTAATAATACCGCGTGTGTGCGCAGCCTCCAGTAAACGATTCAGTTTGGCCTGAAAAACACAAGTGGGGTCTGAGGGCAATACTTGATAGCATACTGTGTTGCCCAACTGGCGCCTGGCTTCTTGAGAATACAGATCAACCGGCCAAATGACAAGGTTACCCCCCTTATCCGCTTCACGGATAACGAAGTCCCGGTTAGAACCCAATCTAGCCAAAATATCCTGATCCCGTTGGCTAATGTTCCTCCCCCTAGTAGTATCTAACCTAAGATCATGTACCTCTCTGCAAACGGCATTAAAGAAACTCTGTACCGCAGGGAACAGAGTAAAAGGGGGAGTGGCCTGTGAAGGCAACCTTCCAGTGAATTTTCTTCTGGGCTGGCACTCCTCACCCTCATCCAGGAGGTCCAGAAGATCCCTCAAAACGAGTCTATCCGCCATAGGCAATTCATCCAGAGCTGAGGGACGATGATATAACAATTTAAAAGTTAGCTGTCTGCAGAAAAGATAAACATCCTTGATGAAAGTGAATTTGTCAAGTCCACTGGTAGGGCAAAATGAAAGCCCTTTTTCCAGTAATGTTTTTTCTCGTTCTGAGAGAACATAATCGGACAAATTAATGATTTGTAACTTACCAGTAGGACAGGGCGGATCTAGTATTGGCGTTTCCTTGTCTGCCGCGTTTCCCTCTTGTGTCTGGGTGACCAGACTCTGCGGTTCCGGGCACGTCTCTGTTGAAATGTGTCTCCTCCTCCGACCCCTCCTCCTGCGCCTTCGGCGTCGCTCGGTTCGGAGGATAAAAAACCATCACTGGAGGGTATATCCGACACACTAACCGTGTTGCTATCCACCTGATCCGGCCCATGGCCAAACCTCTTGTTCCCCTTGTGTGACCATTTATATGCACGGCCACTCCTAAAGTCCATCTGATCCCTTTTAAATTTTTGTCTCTTTTTAGTGGTTATTTCCTTTTCAAAACTGTCCAGGGTACTCTTTAGTTGCCCCTGAAATGGTTCTACCAACACCTTCTGGTCAAATCCATTTAATTTAACCTCAGATGACCGTATTTTGTCCTTTAAGGACTTCAGGACCCCCTGATCATGTTCAATTAGCATGTCTAAAATTATATATGAACATTTGGACAAACCCATCTCCCAGGTTTTTTGAAAGCAAGCATCAGCCTCCCAGGCGGGAAAAATTTGTACCCTAAGACCCCTGGGAATGATCCCCACTCGCTTATATTCTTCCAAAGTTTTCAGATTCCACCAAGTCTTTGCATAAGCCTTGTGAAAATTAACCAATTCCCTAGTCACCTGTTGGAAGTCATCTGCGCCAGACACACTAACGGTGATATCAACAGTGTCCTCTGAGAATAAATTCAAAGCCTGGCTACTCCATGCAGCCTCTCTAGCCGCCAAATCCATGTTGTTACAATAGATGTAAAAAATAATAATAATACCCAATAGCAATATACACAAGTCACTATAGCTGAACCGTGTGCCAACACCCAGAAAATGCGGGTAACAACCGCATATGTATACCGTACATAAGACAAAGCAGTGGGGGCACCACGATCAGCGGGACTCAACCCAGGTCTATAACAACTGAACCATATAAATAAAGAGAAAAAAGATAGACCTGACAGAGTGGGAGTCACCACCATATAGATGTAAAATATAAAAAATAACAACCTTTATTGAACACTTATGCAAAAGACAGCACATTTAAAAACATTTAAAAAGGGATCAAACATATCCCTGAACCAAACAGCCTATAATAAGGCCTAAGCACCGCACCTCCTAATGAAGGGTTAAATACACATGCCAAATACAGTGAACAACGTACGACCCTATAACTAGCACAATTGCTACAGGTAAACTGTCCCCATGGTCCAAATACTGGCTAACGGTGCCTGTCAAATAACAGAAGTGTCAGCACCCCATGATGGCATACAACCTGAAAAACAGCAGTAATAAACACAATCCATAAGATACAAACTATACAGAAATGCTGTGACCATACCAGGATTAAAATACCCACCAAAGCGGGAGAGACCGGTGACCCAAAGTGTAGGAGCAGGCAATGACCCGTAGAACCCAGTCCTGAGCACAATAGCATACAAGGGCATGTGTACCCTAACATAGGTGAGTGCGGGCAACAGACACCCAACGCGTGTCGCCACACAGCGGTGGCTTCGTCAGGGGTGATGTCTGTGTGTGCTGCCTTCTGCTTAAATAGCGTGGCTGCAATAACTTACCGAGTGGCAGCTGTGTGAGCGGGCGGACCGCATGGAGAAGCCAGAACGAAGTTCCTATCAGCCGGGCCCGGCTTGTATTTACTGCGCATGCGCCGGCGTCCCAGAGCGGAAGTGTGCACTCCGCTCTTGGTCGCCGTAGCAGCGCATAAACAATCTACAGCGCTTGCGCAGAGTGAGAAGAATGGTTGCCGTAGCAGCGCTTAAACAAAAATGCGATTGCGCACCGGTGACTAGTGGGCTTACCAAGGCTGCGCTGAACAATGGTGAACAGCGCTAGCACAGAAATGAAGAGATGGGAAAAAAGGGGAAGGGGAGAGGAGGGGAGGGGAGGAAAAAGGAGGGGTGAACATCACCATGAGGAATATGCCATAATAATGGAAGCAATAGGCAAACATTACTGGAAAAAGGGCTTTCATTTTGCCCTACCAGTGGACTTGACAAATTCACTTTCATCAAGGATGTTTATCTTTTCTGCAGACAGCTAACTTTTAAATTGTTATATCATCGTCCCTCAGCTCTGGATGAATTGCCTATGGCGGATAGACTCGTTTTGAGGGATCTTCTGGACCTCCTGGATGAGGGTGAGGAGTGCCAGCCCAGAAGAAAATTCACTGGAAGGTTGCCTTCACAGGCCACTCCCCCTTTTACTCTGTTCCCTGCGGTACAGAGTTTCTTTAATGCCGTTTGCAGAGAGGTACATGATCTTAGGTTAGATACTACTAGGGGGAGGAACATTAGCCAACGGGATCAGGATATTTTGGCTAGATTGGGTTCTAACCGGGACTTCGTTATCCGTGAAGCGGATAAGGGGGGTAACCTTGTCATTTGGCCGGTTGATCTGTATTCTCAAGAAGCCAGGCGCCAGTTGGGCAACACAGTATGCTATCAAGTATTGCCCTCAGACCCCACTTGTGTTTTTCAGGCCAAACTGAATCGTTTACTGGAGGCTGCGCACACACGCGGTATTATTAACAAACGTGAAAGGGATTTTTTAACCAACCAATATCCCAGGATTCCCACTTTTTATATGCTTCCCAAGGTACACAAGTCCATTCAGGCCCCTCCGGGTAGGCCAATTGTATCTGGGATAGGTGGTCTACTTGAAAAACCGTGTGTTTATATTGATTTCTTCCTTCAGCCTTTAGTTCTGTCCCTTAAGTCCTATGTCAAGGACTCTACATCCCTCATCCTACAACTTCAGGACCTCGAGATCCCACCAGGGGCATGGCTCGTCACACTTGATGTTGAGTCGTTGTACACCTGTATTGGACACGATTGGGGCGTTGGAGCTGTATCATATTTTCTGGACCTGAGGACCACGGGAGACAGAGGACATGACTCATTCATCTTGGACCTATTACTGTTTGTCCTGGACCAAAACTACTTCACCTTTGATCGTGTCTACTACAGGCAAGTAAGGGGCACCGCCATGGGGGCACGTTGTGCCCCTGCGTATGCCAACCTCGCCTTGGGTTGGTGGGAAGCCACAAGGGTATACTGTTCGGAACACTTTGCAGAACATGTCATGAAGTGGTTCCGTTATATTGATGACGTTGTTTTTGTCTGGACAGGCACTCAGGAACTCTGTAAGGACTTTGTGAATACCCTTAATGACAATCCTTGGAATATCCGTCTCACATCTAACTATTCTCAAACGGAGATTGACTTCCTGGATTTGAAACTACAGGTGAGGGATCGGCAAATTCGGACAACCCTTTATCGGAAGCCCACGGCTACAAATAGCCTCCTCCATTTTGACAGTTTCCACCCCATACATCTAAAAACTGGTATCCCTAAGGGACAATTTTTAAGAGTCAGGAGGAATTGTAGTGAACAGGGGGAGTTTACTAGACATTCCCGTGAACTTACCACACGGTTCCGTGAAAGGGGCTATCCTAAACGGGTAATTTCCCGTGCTTTCTCGGAGGCCAAGAATAGCGATAGGGACAGTCTATTACAAGGTAGGCATAGGACCAATGATAGACCGCTTGGCATAATCACGGCTTTTAACAATCAGTGGCAGGACCTACGAGGGATTCTGTCTAAATATTGGGGCATTTTGCAAAGCGAGTCCAAACTTCTTCCCCACATCGCCCCCCAACCCAGTTTGGTGGCCAGGAGGGCCAGGAGCCTCAGGGACCAGTTGAGCCACAGCCATTTCCAACGACCTGTCACTAGATTGGGCAGAGGGGTTAGGCTTAGGGGTACTTTCCCATGCGGTAACTGCAGTATTTGCCCCTTTACCACTCGTGATGAGAAAATTATGGTGCCTTTTTTGTCTTCGCAGACCCCTACCAAGACTTATTTTAATTGCAGGTCCCGGAACTTGATTTATGCGTTGGTTTGCCCATGCCCAAAAATCTATGTGGGCCAAACCACGCAGGAGCTCAGGAGACGTACACAACAACATCTATCCAATGTAACTACAGCGCAAAGGGACAAGGCTAAGGGGAAAACCCTTACGTCAGTGGCAACACATTATCTGGATGAACATCATTCGCACTGGGCTGGCACAAAGGTTCTAGGACTTGAAGCATTGAATATGAATATGAGAGGTGGAAATGTTACCCTTGAACTTTTAAAACGGGAATCCAAGTGGATCTTTGACCTAAACAGTGTCGTCCCATTTGGTATCAATGAAGACCTGTTGTTTACTGGTTTTTACAAACAGTAAAAGGGACAATTAGCTGTATATACAGCTTTGGTTTTTCTTTATGCCTTGCATCCATGGATGTTTGATTAATAGCCCATGTTAAGGGATACATCTCTCTTTGTGTATTTTTGTATTTTATTTATATTTTTTTGTATATTTTTTTTTTTTTTTTTTTTTTTTTTTTTTTAAATTATTTTAGTTATTTTGAGATGTGTTTCCTTTGGGGCCAGTGTATATCATATTCCACTGTATTGGGTGCTTTGAGCATTAATGCTTTTGGATTCTGTAAATTTCTCTCAAATATAGGACAGGGTCCCACGTTGGTCTTTTTTGAATGTCAACGTTAGGGCTATCGTACATTACACTCCACTGTATTGTGTGCTGAGGGCATAAATGCCCTTGACAGCTGTAAACCCCTTATGAGTATAGGATAGGGTTCATGCTTTTCCTTTTTGAAAGCCATAGATTACCTACTCTACAGAGTTTGGCTTTAGTACTAGCAATAGTTAAGCACAAGGTACCAAGTAATGCATGATAAGGTTTTGTACTGTTTCCTGCTAATGATTTAGGTCTTCCATGTATTTACCTGGGCCACAGCATCATTATTATTACTCTGCAGCTTGGAGCAGCCTTTGCTTATTGCTTCCATTATTATGGCATATTCCTCATGGTGATGTTCACCCCTCCTTTTTCCTCCCCTCCCCTCCTCTCCCCTTCCCCTTTTTTCCCATCTCTTCATTTCTGTGCTAGCGCTGTTCACCATTGTTCAGCGCAGCCTTGGTAAGCCCACTAGTCACCGGTGCGCAATCGCATTTTTGTTTAAGCGCTGCTACGGCAACCATTCTTCTCACTCTGCGCAAGCGCTGTAGATTGTTTATGCGCTGCTACGGCGACCAAGAGCGGAGTGCACACTTCCGCTCTGGGACGCCGGCGCATGCGCAGTAAATACAAGCCGGGCCCGGCTGATAGGAACTTCGTTCTGGCTTCTCCATGCGGTCCGCCCGCTCACACAGCTGCCACTCGGTAAGTTATTGCAGCCACGCTATTTAAGCAGAAGGCAGCACACACAGACATCACCCCTGACGAAGCCACCGCTGTGTGGCGACACGCGTTGGGTGTCTGTTGCCCGCACTCACCTATGTTAGGGTACACATGCCCTTGTATGCTATTGTGCTCAGGACTGGGTTCTACGGGTCATTGCCTGCTCCTACACTTTGGGTCACCGGTCTCTCCCGCTTTGGTGGGTATTTTAATCCTGGTATGGTCACAGCATTTCTGTATAGTTTGTATCTTATGGATTGTGTTTATTACTGCTGTTTTTCAGGTTGTATGCCATCATGGGGTGCTGACACTTCTGTTATTTGACAGGCACCGTTAGCCAGTATTTGGACCATGGGGACAGTTTACCTGTAGCAATTGTGCTAGTTATAGGGTCGTTCGTTGTTCACTGTATTTGGCATGTGTATTTAACCCTTCATTAGGAGGTGCGGTGCTTAGGCCTTATTATAGGCTGTTTGGTTCAGGGATATGTTTGATCCCTTTTTAAATGTTTTTAAATGTGCTGTCTTTTGCATAAGTGTTCAATAAAGGTTGTTATTTTTTATATTTTACATCTATATGGTGGTGACTCCCACTCTGTCAGGTCTATCTTTTTTCTCTTTATTTATATGGTTCAGTTGTTATAGACCTGGGTTGAGTCCCGCTGATCGTGGTGCCCCCACTGCTTTGTCTTATGTACGGTATACATATGCGGTTGTTACCCGCATTTTCTGGGTGTTGGCACACGGTTCAGCTATAGTGACTTGTGTATATTGCTATTGGGTATTATTATTATTTTTTACATCTATTGTAACAACATGGATTTGGCGGCTAGAGAGGCTGCATGGAGTAGCCAGGCTTTGAATTTATTCTCAGAGGACACTGTTGATATCACCGTTAGTGTGTCTGGCGCAGATGACTTCCAACAGGTGACTAGGGAATTGGTTAATTTTCACAAGGCTTATGCAAAGACTTGGTGGAATCTGAAAACTTTGGAAGAATATAAGCGAGTGGGGATCATTCCCAGGGGTCTTAGGGTACAAATTTTTCCCGCCTGGGAGGCTGATGCTTGCTTTCAAAAAACCTGGGAGATGGGTTTGTCCAAATGTTCATATATAATTTTAGACATGCTAATTGAACATGATCAGGGGGTCCTGAAGTCCTTAAAGGACAAAATACGGTCATCTGAGGTTAAATTAAATGGATTTGACCAGAAGGTGTTGGTAGAACCATTTCAGGGGCAACTAAAGAGTACCCTGGACAGTTTTGAAAAGGAAATAACCACTAAAAAGAGACAAAAATTTAAAAGGGATCAGATGGACTTTAGGAGTGGCCGTGCATATAAATGGTCACACAAGGGGAACAAGAGGTTTGGCCATGGGCCGGATCAGGTGGATAGCAACACGGTTAGTGTGTCGGATATACCCTCCAGTGATGGTTTTTTATCCTCCGAACCGAGCGACGCCGAAGGCGCAGGAGGAGGGGTCGGAGGAGGAGACACATTTCAACAGAGACGTGCCCGGAACCGCAGAGTCTGGTCACCCAGACACAAGAGGGAAACGCGGCAGACAAGGAAACGCCAATACTAGATCCGCCCTGTCCTACTGGTAAGTTACAAATCATTAATTTGTCCGATTATGTTCTCTCAGAACGAGAAAAAACATTACTGGAAAAAGGGCTTTCATTTTGCCCTACCAGTGGACTTGACAAATTCACTTTCATCAAGGATGTTTATCTTTTCTGCAGACAGCTAACTTTTAAATTGTTATATCATCGTCCCTCAGCTCTGGATGAATTGCCTATGGCGGATAGACTCGTTTTGAGGGATCTTCTGGACCTCCTGGATGAGGGTGAGGAGTGCCAGCCCAGAAGAAAATTCACTGGAAGGTTGCCTTCACAGGCCACTCCCCCTTTTACTCTGTTCCCTGCGGTACAGAGTTTCTTTAATGCCGTTTGCAGAGAGGTACATGATCTTAGGTTAGATACTACTAGGGGGAGGAACATTAGCCAACGGGATCAGGATATTTTGGCTAGATTGGGTTCTAACCGGGACTTCGTTATCCGTGAAGCGGATAAGGGGGGTAACCTTGTCATTTGGCCGGTTGATCTGTATTCTCAAGAAGCCAGGCGCCAGTTGGGCAACACAGTATGCTATCAAGTATTGCCCTCAGACCCCACTTGTGTTTTTCAGGCCAAACTGAATCGTTTACTGGAGGCTGCGCACACACGCGGTATTATTAACAAACGTGAAAGGGATTTTTTAACCAACCAATATCCCAGGATTCCCACTTTTTATATGCTTCCCAAGGTACACAAGTCCATTCAGGCCCCTCCGGGTAGGCCAATTGTATCTGGGATAGGTGGTCTACTTGAAAAACCGTGTGTTTATATTGATTTCTTCCTTCAGCCTTTAGTTCTGTCCCTTAAGTCCTATGTCAAGGACTCTACATCCCTCATCCTACAACTTCAGGACCTCGAGATCCCACCAGGGGCATGGCTCGTCACACTTGATGTTGAGTCGTTGTACACCTGTATTGGACACGATTGGGGCGTTGGAGCTGTATCATATTTTCTGGACCTGAGGACCACGGGAGACAGAGGACATGACTCATTCATCTTGGACCTATTACTGTTTGTCCTGGACCAAAACTACTTCACCTTTGATCGTGTCTACTACAGGCAAGTAAGGGGCACCGCCATGGGGGCACGTTGTGCCCCTGCGTATGCCAACCTCGCCTTGGGTTGGTGGGAAGCCACAAGGGTATACTGTTCGGAACACTTTGCAGAACATGTCATGAAGTGGTTCCGTTATATTGATGACGTTGTTTTTGTCTGGACAGGCACTCAGGAACTCTGTAAGGACTTTGTGAATACCCTTAATGACAATCCTTGGAATATCCGTCTCACATCTAACTATTCTCAAACGGAGATTGACTTCCTGGATTTGAAACTACAGGTGAGGGATCGGCAAATTCGGACAACCCTTTATCGGAAGCCCACGGCTACAAATAGCCTCCTCCATTTTGACAGTTTCCACCCCATACATCTAAAAACTGGTATCCCTAAGGGACAATTTTTAAGAGTCAGGAGGAATTGTAGTGAACAGGGGGAGTTTACTAGACATTCCCGTGAACTTACCACACGGTTCCGTGAAAGGGGCTATCCTAAACGGGTAATTTCCCGTGCTTTCTCGGAGGCCAAGAATAGCGATAGGGACAGTCTATTACAAGGTAGGCATAGGACCAATGATAGACCGCTTGGCATAATCACGGCTTTTAACAATCAGTGGCAGGACCTACGAGGGATTCTGTCTAAATATTGGGGCATTTTGCAAAGCGAGTCCAAACTTCTTCCCCACATCGCCCCCCAACCCAGTTTGGTGGCCAGGAGGGCCAGGAGCCTCAGGGACCAGTTGAGCCACAGCCATTTCCAACGACCTGTCACTAGATTGGGCAGAGGGGTTAGGCTTAGGGGTACTTTCCCATGCGGTAACTGCAGTATTTGCCCCTTTACCACTCGTGATGAGAAAATTATGGTGCCTTTTTTGTCTTCGCAGACCCCTACCAAGACTTATTTTAATTGCAGGTCCCGGAACTTGATTTATGCGTTGGTTTGCCCATGCCCAAAAATCTATGTGGGCCAAACCACGCAGGAGCTCAGGAGACGTACACAACAACATCTATCCAATGTAACTACAGCGCAAAGGGACAAGGCTAAGGGGAAAACCCTTACGTCAGTGGCAACACATTATCTGGATGAACATCATTCGCACTGGGCTGGCACAAAGGTTCTAGGACTTGAAGCATTGAATATGAATATGAGAGGTGGAAATGTTACCCTTGAACTTTTAAAACGGGAATCCAAGTGGATCTTTGACCTAAACAGTGTCGTCCCATTTGGTATCAATGAAGACCTGTTGTTTACTGGTTTTTACAAACAGTAAAAGGGACAATTAGCTGTATATACAGCTTTGGTTTTTCTTTATGCCTTGCATCCATGGATGTTTGATTAATAGCCCATGTTAAGGGATACATCTCTCTTTGTGTATTTTTGTATTTTATTTATATTTTTTTGTATATTTTTTTTTTTTTTTTTTTTTTTTTAAATTATTTTAGTTATTTTGAGATGTGTTTCCTTTGGGGCCAGTGTATATCATATTCCACTGTATTGGGTGCTTTGAGCATTAATGCTTTTGGATTCTGTAAATTTCTCTCAAATATAGGACAGGGTCCCACGTTGGTCTTTTTTGAATGTCAACGTTAGGGCTATCGTACATTACACTCCACTGTATTGTGTGCTGAGGGCATAAATGCCCTTGACAGCTGTAAACCCCTTATGAGTATAGGATAGGGTTCATGCTTTTCCTTTTTGAAAGCCATAGATTACCTACTCTACAGAGTTTGGCTTTAGTACTAGCAATAGTTAAGCACAAGGTACCAAGTAATGCATGATAAGGTTTTGTACTGTTTCCTGCTAATGATTTAGGTCTTCCATGTATTTACCTGGGCCACAGCATCATTATTATTACTCTGCAGCTTGGAGCAGCCTTTGCTTATTGCTTCCATTATTATGGCATATTCCTCATGGTGATGTTCACCCCTCCTTTTTCCTCCCCTCCCCTCCTCTCCCCTTCCCCTTTTTTCCCATCTCTTCATTTCTGTGCTAGCGCTGTTCACCATTGTTCAGCGCAGCCTTGGTAAGCCCACTAGTCACCGGTGCGCAATCGCATTTTTGTTTAAGCGCTGCTACGGCAACCATTCTTCTCACTCTGCGCAAGCGCTGTAGATTGTTTATGCGCTGCTACGGCGACCAAGAGCGGAGTGCACACTTCCGCTCTGGGACGCCGGCGCATGCGCAGTAAATACAAGCCGGGCCCGGCTGATAGGAACTTCGTTCTGGCTTCTCCATGCGGTCCGCCCGCTCACACAGCTGCCACTCGGTAAGTTATTGCAGCCACGCTATTTAAGCAGAAGGCAGCACACACAGACATCACCCCTGACGAAGCCACCGCTGTGTGGCGACACGCGTTGGGTGTCTGTTGCCCGCACTCACCTATGTTAGGGTACACATGCCCTTGTATGCTATTGTGCTCAGGACTGGGTTCTACGGGTCATTGCCTGCTCCTACACTTTGGGTCACCGGTCTCTCCCGCTTTGGTGGGTATTTTAATCCTGGTATGGTCACAGCATTTCTGTATAGTTTGTATCTTATGGATTGTGTTTATTACTGCTGTTTTTCAGGTTGTATGCCATCATGGGGTGCTGACACTTCTGTTATTTGACAGGCACCGTTAGCCAGTATTTGGACCATGGGGACAGTTTACCTGTAGCAATTGTGCTAGTTATAGGGTCGTTCGTTGTTCACTGTATTTGGCATGTGTATTTAACCCTTCATTAGGAGGTGCGGTGCTTAGGCCTTATTATAGGCTGTTTGGTTCAGGGATATGTTTGATCCCTTTTTAAATGTTTTTAAATGTGCTGTCTTTTGCATAAGTGTTCAATAAAGGTTGTTATTTTTTATATTTTACATCTATATGGTGGTGACTCCCACTCTGTCAGGTCTATCTTTTTTCTCTTTATTTATATTATACTTTTTCACTGATTGTTCTTCTCCTGATTTTGGCTTACGAATACTGATGTAAAATACTGACCGTGTGAACATGGCCTAACAGAAAGGGCTTTGGGCAGAATTTTTTTTACTACTGTTATGTCATTGGAAGAATGTCCGCCTATCGATTTCAGCAGGACAAGCTAAGCATCTAATGTTTATGTGTTCCCTGGTTTTCCTACGAGACGGGGGTCTCAGAGATGCCATATAAATAGCCACTGCAAAGTGGTGGGCAGGCAGACCAGAAGAAATGGTCTGAGGAGGGAGGGTGGGTGTCGGAGATCCTCTCTAGATGTCAAGATGGTGCAGGTCCACCAGGAGGCCTCCCTATAATCCAGCCATGTCCTGGATACTTTCATGTTGCTGCATTGATTTTCATAATTCTATAAGGAAGGATATTTATTTCAGGGAATATATTATTTATGGCTTATCCTTAGAATAGAAAGTACTCTTAGAAATGGCTGTGTCTGATATTGCATGGCAATCGTACCACCATTAAGCGGTCACTATCAATATTATAGTCATAGAACAGTCCCAAATTTGTCAGGACCTTCTTGATATATTGGAAAAAAATCCCAGAAAATGTTGATACTCAACAGGAATAATCATAAGTGTGTTTTAAAGAATAGCTAAACTTTTTTTTATTATTTATTTATCAATTTTTTATAATATACATCTTTACCTTATTTTGCTTCCACCTTTTATGCTACTTTAGAAGCTGCTTTTAACTGCTGCTCAGCAAAGATCTGGACACTATATTTATACAGTTTAGGACTTTCCCTGTCTGAACACATGGTGGGAAACCCAGAGGTTCAGACAGGGAACATTCCATAGTTTGATTGAATATGGTGTACGGACCCTTGTTGAGCAGCAGTTGAAAGCAGCTTTTAAAGAAGCATGAACTGGAAATGAATCAGCAGTGTCTCATAGTGTTTGAAAAAGGAAAAAGCTGAATAAAGTGAAGTATCTAACAACAATTCCTAACTTTTCAATTCCAAGAAGATAGATAAAGGGAATCTTAAGGGAGATTGATGATGCCTGGTTGACTGGCAACACTATTACAGATGTGAATGTTTTACTTTGAAAACATACTTTAAAAAGCGGGTCAGGGTCATTGCTACTTGGATGACTGGTCCAAGTAGCAGATTCATGTTGGTTCTGCCCGTACCGCTATCCCAGACTGATAAATCTCTACCTATACACACTCATATGGAGAGACCTGCCATCCTACCGTCCCTCGCCGGCTTTTCAAAGTATGTTTTCAGAGTAAAAGATACATTGCTGGAATAGTGCATCCGATCTCTGATTCTTGCTGCCTGTGGTTTAGGCAGCACGAATCTCCAGTCAGAAGAATTAGAAAATAATATTTACATTTTTCCAGAAACAGTGCCTCTCTTTTCTATAGTCTGTGACTGGTATTGCAGCTCATTGCTCCTTCATCTTCTGTGACACCCACTGGAGAAGGGCATGTCTTTTCAAAGTCAATTTCATCTGTAACAATGGGGATTATGGGATGGGGGGCAGTTTTTCTAGAAGGCGCTCGCTCCCATCATTACAAGTGATGACACTTAATATACCTTGTTTTGCAGTGACGTCGTTTCGACGTCCGCTGACCACCAGACAGATGACAATGCAGCGGCAGATCCTTGCCTGGTTTTGCTGCAGTGCCGGCGTATCAGTACAGTATATGGAGAAATATGACTGCGGCCATCTCATTGTCTCTGCAGCTTTAGGGCTTCTGGTTTGCAGCATCGCTGTGTAGGATAAGTGCTGCCTACCTGTAAGGATTACATTCTGTATTCAGGGAGAGTGCCGAAGCACTGCAGCATGTAATGCCCATCTGCTGCGCCTGTAACCCGTACACTGCCACACCGAGGAACGGCCTCTGACACTGATCTCTGTACAGACTTTATATACAGCCGCGGGTGGAATCATGATCCACCCGCTGCCGTTAATCTCTGACAGCGGCATTTAACACCAGCGCGCCGGAAGCGCGTCACTAACTCTGCCCACATGATCGCAGGGCGCCGATGGGTTGGCATTACAACCGGGGTCTGCAGGAGATCCCTGTGGTGGTCATTGTCGATCGGTGGCCAGTGCTCATAGCAGTTGAGCATTTCTGCAGCCTCGCTATGTGTAGCACAAGCAATCACAAGATCGCAGCTTCAAGTCTCCCAAGGAAACTATGGAAGCAAATAAAAGTTAAAAAAAAGTTGTTTGTTTTTTTTTAAATGTAAACTTTCAAATCATCCCCATTTTGTCCCATTCAAAATAAAACAATAAAAAAATTAAAAACTACACATATTTGGTATCGTCGCATTCAGAAACACCCGATTTATCAAAATATAAAAAGTATTCATCCGATCGGTAAACGGCGTAATGAGAAAAAAATTTGAAATGGCAAAATACGTTTTTATCGGTCGGCTCAACTTTGCAGTAACAGGCAGTCAAAAGATCGTATGTACCCCAAAATGGTATCGATAAAAATGTCAGCTCCGGACCCAAAAAATCAGCCCTCACTCGGCCCCAGATCCCGAAAAATGGAGACGCTACGGTGTCGGAAAATGGCACCATTATTTTTTTTTTTTTTAACAAACTTTGGATTTTTTATTTCACCGATTAAATAAAAAAAAGGAACCTAGACATGTTTGGTGTCTATGAACTCGTAATGACCTGGAGAATCATAATGGCAGGTCAGTTTTAGCATTTAGTGAACATGGTAAAAAAAAAATATATAACAATTGTGGAATTATGTTTTTCTTTTTTGCAATTTCATCGCAATTGGAATTTTTTTTCTCGTTTTCCAGTACATTATATGGTAAAATCAATGGTGTCGTTCAAAAGTACAACTCTTCCTGCAAAAAAAACAAGCCCTCAGTCGGTCATATTGACGAAAAAATTAAAAAAAGTTATGGCTCTGGGAACAAGGGTAGGAAGAAAATGAAAACTGATAAATGGGAAATGGCCTGGGGTGAAAGGGTTAAAATTTACAGCCGTTCTTGAGACATTAACACTTTTCTTTTGTTTACAGCTTGTTGTCTAGGAGACCGACCACTGCTGCTGTCTGGCCTGTTAGCGTTGTGCTTGCATTAGAACAGTGCACAGCGCTTACAAGCTTCACAGAAAAGAACTTGTGAGCACTGCGAATGTTCTGCTGTCTAGCAGCGGTGGTCGTTCTCCAAGGTAACGAGCTATAAACAAAAGAAAAGTGTTAATATATCGAGAACGGATACAAATCTAAATAAGCAGTAAATTGCCCTATCCGACAATATCCATCTATGCAATTCAAAGTTAAAGTATTTTTATAGAACAATGTTGATTGACAACCTATAAATGATAGTGACAATTTTAAAATGGATATTTTTTTCTTTTCCTGTAAAAATTGAAACCTTTATTTCAATAAAAATTACAATTTAAAAATAAATAAAAAACTCCATCTATGAAAATGGGAGTAACTCCTTTAATACTTAAGGCTTTCATTTTGATTTAGGCAATTATTTTACACCCATGTATTACTGGGTATGCTGAACAATTCTTATGACTGGACCTAAAATATATAATGAATAAAATGTGTAAGTCTGGAGAGTTTAGTGTGCAGCGCCCCTTCTGTCCACAAGAGGGCCTAATAGACCTGTCAGCTGTCAGACGCACGTCTTACAGACCTACCAAAAAAATCATCGCCTATCGATCATCCATGTACTGATATACAGGGCTAGAGCAGTAAGTGGAAACTTTACAGAAAATGAAGGAAAGTCGAGCTACATTTTTAGGTGTACTGTCCCTTTAAAAAAAGATAAAAATTAGGTGTAGTATTTTATTTGTAGATTGTAAGCTCGTGAGCAGGGACCTCACTCCTAATGCCACTGTTTAAATTGTCTTAACTTGTATTGAATTTGTCTGTATATCTCCCCGCTTAATTGTAAAGTGCTGCGGAATATGTTGGCGCTATATAAAGAAAGTATTATTATTATTATTATTTATTTATTTATTTTGATCGCCATGCTTTGGTAATGGCCAGACTATACATAAATTGCTTTTATTTATTTTGTTTTTTCTTGTTTGTCTTTTTTTTTGTTTATTTTTTTATTCGCTTTACTTGCACATTTTATGTTTGTTTCTTGGTGATGATGATGATGATTAGTGTTTGCTTTTTGTTCAGACAATTTCTTTCTCTAGATCTCCCTTGTTTTGTTGTTGTTGTTTTTCTTCTACATTTTTGCATTTGCTTTTTTGACATGACAAATCATGCGACTCCCAAAAGAATTCTTGAAATCATCTGACCTACGACTCGCCTGACTTGTTAGGAAATGTAACTTCAAGGGGTTGTTGTACAGAATTAGAAAAAAAAAAAGAAAAGAAAATTAATTCCTTCTTCCGAAAACAGTGCCACGCCTGTCTACAGTTTGTGTGCGGTATAACGACTCTGCGCCATTCATTTCAAAGGAGCTGAGCTGCAATGCCAAATACAAACAGGAGCCAAGGGTGGCGCTGTTTCTTTTTTGGACTAAGGCAGTTATTTTTCTAATCCTGGACAACCCCTTTAAATGGATCCAAACAGGAGTAGTGGTGCGTATGCACCGCTAAATTTGCACTTACTTAGGATCAGTTCCTGAGAATGGAAGATTTCAGTATTTGCCCGTCCCAGCAGTCGGACCCCCACCGATCAAGTTACAGCCCACCCTGTGGAAAGCTGGACATCTTACCCCTCCTTTCTCCTCCTGGACTGATATTAGACTCTCAATTCATGAGCAAAATGTGTATTCAGTGAAGACAGATCTCCCCATTACTGAGATAACAGTTGGTGCTTAGAAAGTTCTATGGAGATGGGCGGAGCTAGGCACAGACATTCCGCTGCAGTTCTCCATAGAACTTTATGAGCTGTCATCTCCTATTTCTGTAATCAGCACCAAGCGAATTGGAAGAGAAGCAGATTTCTCTGATAAGATATATTACAAAGTTTCTTATTTTCATGTGTACTATTGATTTATGAAATAAAAATGACAACGACGGTGATCCCAAGAACACGGTCGCTCATGATAATCCGCGCTCACATCTCCCTCCTCTTTTTCGTATCCCACTCCTCGCATGAACTTCCCAAAATAGAAACCACGTGAGACGAGCTCGCCGCTCTCTGACAGCGCCGCACAACAGCAGGAGGAAAAGGGATTTACTCTGAATGGATGGAGCAGAGGAGCTTCAGGAAGGAGGGGAAAATCTAGAGTAAGGGTGCGGAGGCGTGGAAGAAAGCTCAGCAGCCTGGACATTGAGACAGAGGGTTGGCTTCATGGTTTCAGAGACGCATCAGAAGAAGAAGGAGTAGGAGCAAGGCAAGAAAAGGGAGGGCGAGACGTGAGAGGAGGGTAGAAGGGAGGAACTATCCAGCCTGGGCTTTTAAACCTCAGGGTAGAGGAGCGTAGGATTCAGAAATCCCTCTAGAAGAGCGTTGATCTAGCTGATTTACCCTTCGGTTTTGGACGACTCGTCAGGGGCTTCGGTTTCTTACTATTCCCCCCCAAATTTCCTCCTTTTTTGACATCCAACGCTGTAACCCATGAGATTCTTCCGGCTCACCTTTAAGTGCTTTGTGGACGGTTTCTGATTCCCTTTCCCCCCCTCCAATCCCTTCTTATTCTCTCTGTTTTTTGGGATTTTTTTTTCCCAGCTAAAATTTGAATTGCCAAAATTTCGATTATTTTTTATTAGTTCTCGTACTGTATTATTATTTTTTCTTTTCCTTTATAGTATTATTTATTATTTATTTTTGAGGGGTGGGGGGTTCATCAGGTCCACGAGCAGTTGGGTAAGGAAGGGACGTGAGGGTCAAAGAACTGGTCGAGGGTTTACGTTGGTCCTTTTTTTGAAAGAAGTTTTAAGTTGGAAGGATGGAGAAGAAGAGATTGTCCGTGGAGAACGGCAGCTACAAAGTGAACATGGAGGAGAAAAATGGACAACTCATACCGAGCGGGAATGGACATGCTGACTTGTGTCATAATGGATCCATCAAAGGGGGCATCATCTTCTCCCCAAATTCCAGGGAAGCCATTCCTGAGAGGGAGACATGGACTCGGCAGATGGATTTCATAATGTCTTGTGTAGGATTTGCTGTTGGACTTGGAAATGTCTGGAGATTTCCCTACCTGTGCTACAAGAACGGAGGAGGTGGGTGAACGAAGACTTAGAGTAACACATACCCTTCAGGTCCCCACTTCCCATAGTCACATAGTTACCAAAGTTGCCCCTCTGGGTATGATCTGTCTTCCTACGTCACCAATTCAATACCTAGGTTGTCCCGCACCCATGTCTCTCTGGATCCAATAGTTTGGCTCGCTCGTAACTTCATGTTAGCGTACTTGTGACGTTAGAGCGACCTAACCCTAATCTCAAGGGGGTTTTCGGTGAAAATAAGTTATCAAATATTCAGAGGACAGGAGATGACTTAAGGTGGGGGATATGCACCTATGTGGAGAACGAGGCACTTCTGCCCCATTGGTAAAAGTGCGGCATGGGCCACCTTTACCGATGGGTAGAACAGGCAGTGCACATGTTCCACCGCCGCTATATGGGGCTGTGCTTGGCCTTTACCCACAGCCCCGTAGGGAATGGATGAAGCCACGGTCGGGCATGGGCACGGACACTCCATCCTAGCAGGGATAAAATGGCCCGTTCTGCCCATTGGTGCGGGTCCAGTGGATAGGTGATAACTTCAGCCCATGGATGGATGGATGGATCCACTATATATGAGTACAATTCTCAGAATCCAGGTAAGAAAAAATAATCCTTATTTGATAAATCCACAAGAATAATAATAATAATCTTTATTTTTATATAGCGCTAACATATTCTACAGCGCTTTACAGGTTGCACACATTATCAAGAAGTGAGTGAAGGCAGGCCTCCAAAATAAAAGCAAAAGTGAGGGCTTTATTGGTCCACTGCGACCTTTCAGTCCATGCGCTCTATAAAAGACTACTAACTATATGGACTGAAACATTGCAATGAGTCGGTAAAGTCCTCACTTCTGCATTTCTTTTGCCGGAGGCCTGCTATTACTGCTTGTGCTGTATTACAGCCTCTTCCTACATGACAGGACGCACGTCAGCTTTTCTTTATTTGCTCTTTTTGACGTTTCATTCGCATTCATTAGTTTCCTTTGTTACTTTTCTGCAGACTCCAGACAATGTCCTTTATTATTGTATACATAGTGCAGAATCTATGATCAAAGATGTATATACTTCATGTCACTTGTTGTCCTCCATTATGTCCTTCCTTAAAAGGGGACGACTGGACACTATAAAAAGCAGAGTGAGGTGGGTGTGGGCACGGTTCAGTCTCACTGCCCTGATATCTAGAGGGTTAACAGCAGCAGTCCAGTCAAGCTCCTTAGTTTTCAGGATTTTTGTGTCCAGCAGTATCCTAAACAGCCATGTCAGCCCCCAGCTGCACATAGTGCAGGAGATACAAAGCTGAGCGCCGCATATAGTGCAGGAGATACACAGCTAAGCGCAGCATATAGTGCAGGAGATACACAGCTGAGTGCTGCACATAGTGCAGGAGATACACGGCTAAGCGCTCCACATAGTGCAGGAGATACACGGCTGAGCGCTCCACATAGTGCAGGAGATACACGGCTGAGCGCTGCACATAGTGCAGGAGATACACGGCTGAGTGCTGCACATAGTGCAGGAGATACACTGCTGAGCGCTCCACATAGTGCAGGAGATACACGGCTGAGCGCTGCACATAGTGCAGGAGATACACAGCTAAGCGCTCCACATAGTGCAGGAGATACACGGCTGAGTGCTGCACATAGTGCAGGAGATACACGGCTAAGCGCAGCATATAGTGCAGGAGATACACAGCTGAGTGCTGCACATAGTGCAGGAGATACACGGCTAAGCGCAGCATATAGTGCAGGAGATACACAGCTGAGCGCTGCACATAGTGCAGGAGATACACGGCTGAGTGCTGCACATAGTGCAGGAGATACACTGCTGAGCGCTGCACATAGTGCAGGAGATACACGGCTGAGCGCTGCACATAGTGCAGAAGATACACTGCTGAGCGCTGCACATAGTGCAGGAGATACACAGCTAAGCGCTCCACATAGTGCAGGAGATACACGGCTGAGTGCTGCACATAGTGCAGGAGATACACGGCTAAGCGCAGCATATAGTGCAGGAGATACACAGCTGAGTGCTGCACATAGTGCAGGAGATACACGGCTGAGCGCTGCACATAGTGCAGGAGATACACGGCTGAGCGCTGCACATAGTGCAGGAGATACACGGCTGAGCGCTGCACATAGTGCAGAAGATACACTGCTGAGCAATGCACATAGTGCAGGAGATACACAGCTGAGCGCTGCACATAGTGCAGGAGATACACGGCTGAGCGCTGCACATAGTGCAGGAGATACACGGCTGAGCGCTGCACATAGTGCAGAAGATACACTGCTGAGCGCTGCACATAGTGCAGGAGATACACAGCTGAGCGCTGCACATAGTGCAGGAGATACACGGCTGAGCGCTGCACATAGTGCAGGAGATACACGGCTGAGCGCAGCATATAGTGCAGGAGATACACAGCTGAGCGCTGCACATGGTGCAAGAGATACACAGCTGAGCGCAGCATACAGTGCAGGAGATACACAGCTGAGCGCAGCATACAGTGCAGGAGATACACAGCTGAGCGCTGCACATAGTGCAGGAGATACACAGCTAAGCGCTCCACATAGTGCAGGAGATACACGGCTGAGCGCTGCACATAGTGCAGGAGATACACAGCTAAGCGCTCCACATAGTGCAGGAGATACACAGCTGAGTGCTGCACATAGTGCAGGAGATACACAGCTAAGCGCTCCACATAGTGCAGGAGATACACGGCTGAGCGCTGCACATAGTGCAGGAGATACACAGCTGAGCGCTGCACATAGTGCAGGAGATACACGGCTGAGCGCTGCACATAGTGCAGGAGATACACGGCTGAGCGCAGCATATAGTGCAGGAGATACACAGCTGAGCGCTGCACATGGTGCAAGAGATACACAGCTGAGCGCAGCATACAGTGCAGGAGATACACAGCTGAGCGCAGCATACAGTGCAGGAGATACACAGCTGAGCGCTGCACATAGTGCAGGAGATACACAGCTAAGCGCTCCACATAGTGCAGGAGATACACGGCTGAGCGCTGCACATAGTGCAGGAGATACACAGCTAAGCGCTCCACATAGTGCAGGAGATACACAGCTGAGTGCTGCACATAGTGCAGGAGATACACAGCTAAGCGCTCCACATAGTGCAGGAGATACACAGCTGAGCGCTGCACATAGTGCAGGAGATACACAGCTAAGCGCAGCATATAGTGCAGGAGATACTCTGCTGAGCGCTGCACATAGTGCAAGAGATACACGGCTGAGCGCTGCACATAGTGCAGGAGATACACGGCTGAGCGCTGCACATAGCGCAGGAGATACACGGCTGAGCGCTGCACATAGTGCAAGAGATACACAGCTGAGCGCTGCACATAGTGCAGGAGATACATGGGTCCTACCTCTGAGACCCTCGTCTGTCAGAAGAATGGGGGTTCTGTGAACCCTTTCACAGAATCTCCATCAAATTCAGAGCTTATATAAAATTCGGACTGGCCCAACGAAGGGCCAAGCTACCCATCAATAGCTACATGAAGAAGAAGAAGATAACTTTCCATCTGGGCTACTAGATACTTCATTTTGTGAAAAGCATTCCCGGATGATAAATGTCCTCTAGGGATATCTCCAACAAGCATGTCCTCATATCGCCATTTTTAAATGAGTGGGCTGTCAATAGAGCCCTCTGTATGAACCCAGAAGCAATTTACAGAATTAGAAAACATGTCTGCAAAAAAAAACAAAAAACAGCGCCACACATGATCACAGGATGTGTGTGGTATTGCAGTTTTGCAACATTCACTATAACAGATCTAATACCTTTTTCATAATGTGTGTGTGTTTTATTAACCATTTACTATTATTGGATTAATAATGGATAGGTGTCTTATTGACACCTCTCCATTATTAACCTGGCTTAATGTCACCTTACAATAGCAAGGTGACATTAACCCTTTATTACCCATATCCCACCGCCACACGGGAGTGGGAAGAGAGAGGCTAAGTGCCAGAATAAATCAGTTTAATCCTGCACCTAAAAGCAGAATTAATGATGAAGCACCGTAGTGAAAGTGTAACCATTAGAAATGAGACATAACGGGCGACATTCAGAAGCCGTGAACCAAATCTACTAATGCAGCCATGAGCCAGTTTACAATGCATACATTTACAGTGGACAAAAGGGACATCTGCTGCACACAGCTGCTCTGACAAAGACCCGGCCGGGGATAGCCATGCATCATGCAGAAAAGATGATGTGGAGAAAAGTCATTTTGTATGAGTTCTGTTCTCCTTTAAGGACACAATCAGGGCTCTGTTCACATCTCGTTCTGCGCTTCCATTGGTGATACACGTTGGGAGTATTCCCAGACGTATCCCTATGACGGAAGCCACGGTGTACATGGACCACTGACTGCCCCGTATATGTTCTTTACTGTGTCCCTCAGTGTAGGAAAGAACTAAGTGTTACTATACAGTAAAAAAAAGTATGCAAGGTTAGCTGACCCAGCGGATACTTCAAGGGGGTTCCCATTTTTTTAAAAACCGATTCCCTGGCTGCAGTTTGTTTTCTTATTTCAAAAAAAAAAGGGCTTTACTCACTCTCCGCAGGTCCCACCGATTCTCTGCCACTGCTTCAGATGACTGTCACCGTCTGCAGCAAGGACGTCATGTTACAAGTGCTGCAGCCAATCAGTGAGCTCAGCGGATCGTGACGTTTGCTCAGGTAGAGCCGCTTAGTTCACTGATCGGCTGCAGCGCTATCACTGTGACGTCAATGATGCAGACACTGGGAGTAGTGGCGGAGACATCCCTGGACCTGAGGAGGGTGATTGGAAGTACATTTTGATTTAGAAAAAAAAATGCAGCCGGGGACAGGGGGTTTCTGAAACTGGAAAATCCCTTTAAGAGACATTCTTTTTGCTGGGATAATATGTGTATGGCTGCATTGCCAAAAAAAAATCGATCACCAAACGATCGCTCATTCAGTGGTTGCACCTTAGGTAGATGTAAGTTGATCACTCCTGAGGCCTCCCGATGCTCCCAACCCGATGGACTCAGCCGAGTGCGCACGTGTTCTCGATAGGGAGAGGGGAGTAAGTAACTGCGAGGCAGCTCTGTCAGGAGCTAATTACTTATATTAACAAAGGATTGAGCATATTGAGGTCCGACATGTCCAATCCTTCTGCCTTCTAGGAAGAGCTGGACAGCCATATACATATAAGTTTATCAACTGGTGCCAATGCGTGTAGCCAAAATTCACCTTAAGGCAGGGGCAGACTGGCCAAAAGGGCACATAATTCATAGCCAGGTGCAACGCTCCTTTAAGAATAAAGCTGGCCATATGTTTCAGAGCTTGTTAAGCCCACGTCTATTCCTCCCGACAGACCCCCAAAGCACATACATGTGCTGTATGTATGGGGGTCTCCCGACTCTGCACTTAAAGATTATGTTTAGGGGAGAAGAGAATCAGGCCATTAGTATTTCAACAGCCAATCCTTTTGCTTTCAGTGGAGATAAGCGGGTTTCTCCTCTTTTCAATGAGTGAAGCCAAATTTTCATGAGTATGGGGAAGTTAGGAGAGGAAGCTGATGGATGCATGAATTTATGGCAGATAATGATCTCATGTCTATGGCTTAAAGGGAACCTGTCAGTAGGAACAACCCTCCTAAGCTGTCTGTATGGACATGTAGGTCATAGGAAGCTGAATAAAATGATACCTTGATATCTGAAATCTGATGTCTTATTCCCAAGAAATTCACATTATTGTTAATATGTAAATGAGCTGTCATGAGCCATGGGCCGGACATAGATCTCCCTGAGAGTCTGCCTCCAGAGCTTATTGTAAATCAAAGGGGACGTTACCAGTGTGAGACATGTAGATCAGGAGAGCAGACTGTCAGGCATTACATGTCTCACACTAATAAAGCCCTCTTTCATTTAAAATAAGCTCTGGAGGCAGATTCTCAGGGAGATCTATGTCCGGCCCATAAATCATAACAGCTCATTTGCATATTAAGAATAATGTGGATTTCTCTGAAATAAGACATTGGATTGCAGATATCAAGGTATCATTTGATTCTACTTTCTATTCCCTACATGCCCATATGGTCAGCTTAGGAGCTTTCATCCTACTGACAGATTCCCTTTAAGTATGCCAGTGTTCTCAATAGGGGGAGAGGAATATCTCTGGAGGCAGAATATTTATTGTGAAAACAAAGAATCATACATGTTCAATAGCAAAATGCCCAATCCTTCTTTTCACCAGCTTTACCACTATGACTTTCCATCATTATCCACAGCAGCCTTAAACTTCCACCTAAAATCTTAGTCATTTGCCAGGGTTAAAATAACTGCTGGTCGCCTGGTACCAATATGTCCCCCTAGCCGCACTGGGCTCTATAACAACGCAGCACTTTGCCTCCACAGTAGGTGCATCTCTACATATTTTCAGGCTTCCTACCCATTATGATGCATTGGCATTGTGAATAGACCTACAGTAGATATATATTATTATTATTATTATTATTGTTTATTTATATAGCACCATTAATTCCATGGTGCTGTACATGAGAAGGGGTTACATCAAAATACAAATATCACTTACAGTAAACAAAACTAACAATGACAGACTGGTACAGCGGGAAGAGGACCCTGCCCTTGCGGGCTTACAATCTACAGATTGTATATATCTATATATTACACACACCCAGTGTCCATGAAACGATCCCTGATGCTCACGTATTCTTGGCTGGCCGGTTAACCATTAACCAACATGGTCTTATAACTGGGACAGGACTTCAGATAAGAAGAAATGACAGATCCAAGTCCTGAATCACCCCTACTGACGTGTGTGGGAAATTTCACAAACCTGATAGGAATGGGAGAAAACAAATATCACAAGTGTTGCTTATCGGGAGCACTGAATGCGCCATTGATGATCTCGGCAGTCGGCCTCTCTCTACATAATAAGCCATTATAGGGCTACTATGAATTCCATGTACAATTCATGTCTCCTGTAGCTCATTTGAAGATTGATATTCATTTTCCACCCCATTAGAGAGTAAAGCGGTGGATCGCACTCCCATGCTTTACACTGAAGCTCAACTTTTTCATCTTGCAAATATTTTTGAAAGAGCCTCAACAATCAGGATCCTTAATCTTATAAGGTACTGAAACTAAAGGGTCATTAAATGATGAATCCTGCAGATGGGTCACCCCTGACCTATCCCCGGTGCTATCTCTCCTCCCCACTGTAACTTCCTGTATATTCAACATTCCCAAAATCCCAATAGGATGAGGCCTCGTACAGTTTTTCCATCACTGGTAAAAGTTTCAGAGACTACAGGGTTGAATATGGTCACATCAGCATGTTTACTATGTCATTGTTAGATGTCTACGGACGGTCACTTCGAGGCTGTACCAGGCACCTTTGTGACACCTTTCTGCGTCTTTTATTCTGGGTCAATCCGTTTATCTGAAGAAGGTCATCGTGTGAGACTGAAATGTCAGATGTTCGCAATTAAATCACATATATGTTCTTTACATATCGTATTGAATACACCGTTTGTCTGGGAATGGATGAGGACATGCATTCGTGTAGACGAGTACATTGACACGAGTACATTTCTCCTAATTGACCCATTATGTCACCGTGACTTTGTCAATGGAAACGAAAATAATTTTCCATTCTCAAGCTCACGCATACGGCCTAGAAGTTCATTGATGTCGGCAACACATTTCCCTGTGTAAACATGGCATGTGTTTCTGACGATATGCAAACTGTATGGGATGAAATGATCTTATTAGCAATCACCCATCAACAAACAGTTTCCATTGGCCAAGGTCCTTAAAGGGGACTTGTCACTTGCCATACATATGGGATTTTTTTTACCTGGTGTAAATGCTACTGTGCTCCTGAATCTGACGCTGTTTTTCTTTTGCTCCTGTGCCTCACCAATTGTGAGATATGGCCCCTTCTTCCCTGTATGTAAATCTAGTATAACTGGGCGTGGTCTTCAAGAACACACCCACAGGAAGGAGTTATAGACTACCTCCATTTGGGTAACAAGACTACATTTATATACAGGGAAGATATGGCCATATCTCAGGAACAGAGAGGAGCAGGAACAAAAGAAAAACAGCGCCGGATTCAGAACAGCGGCATTTACATCAGGTAAAACAATAACATAGTTATGGCAAGTGACTGTTTCTTTTTTCATGAGCAACGATCAACTTTGTTATATTGCCAATCAGCACTAGGAATGGGCCTGTGTACGCCTTACTTTATATGGGAGGTCCCATCTTGTACAATAATGGAATCTACGGTATATCCATTGGTGGCAATTTTCATAACGTCCATATAAATAAAGTTGTGAATGTGTAGCCACCTCTCTATTTCTGTCAGCGTTCCACTGGGTCCCAATCCTCTCTTTAAGACATGTATGGCATATGCTGTAGATATTCCATAAATGTATCCACCAATCACAATAGGTGATGTTATAGCTTCTGCTACCTTTACCATGACCTTTGCACATGCTCATTAGATGCTTCAATGCATAAAATAGGGTAATTGCTTCTAATGTACGTATACATTTTCTGAAAAAACTTGTCTTCTGTCTAAGTATTTCATACCTTTTTCAATGCCATAGTTCTTTTGAGATTGTTAATGACCTTGGTGGATTCCTTCTTGACTTATGACTGCCCGGTGAAACTGAGCAGCAGCCAAATATGGTTGGTTCATGTAGGTTATTATATGGCTTTGAACCCTACAAATCTTCCGTCTGGCTCTCCCTCCAGCCATATAAATCTTTCCAAAGTCAGAACTCCTATGGGTGGTTGACATTGCTACATGTGTTTCAACGAGAACTCAATAAATGTGACTCAACTTTATTGGTTCGAATGTAGAGTAATGGTCCCTCCTGTAACATAGTGTACATGGGACAATGGACTAAAAGCCATTTGCTACCATTTTGGATGTGAATAGTCTGAGGGCACTTGTGTACTATATCCTCTCATATCGATGAAGAAGTCATTCCCAAGGCCCCTCTAAGATCAAATTGGGTGGAATATTAATGGAGATATTTTAATAATTTAATAAATACATAATTAACAAATATACATAAGCTGTACTCCACTGGGTGGTGTCATCTAACATAGCCAATGGGCCATTCTTATTCCAGGCTGCAAACTCATTACAATTGATATTCCGCCTGATTGTCCTCCATTTCATGCGGTCAGCCACTGAATATTGCACTCTGACCTTCTATGATGAGACCTTGCCACATGTCCTCACCAGCATCATCTTATCCTGACGTCCTAATCCCCTGAATCCTCTTATAAATCAAACTGTCTCCAGTGCTGACTGTGTATAATCACAAATTAATATGTCTTCCTGACCATAGCTATGACTAAGACCAGGATTAAGTAAGTGTTTCAATGTCTCCTGGCTTATAAAGAAGAACGACAGAAGATTATGACAAGAAGAATCTACAGAGCTCAGTGTTTCTTAGAGAGGGTATTGGGAACGGCCTTGAAAATGGGACTTGGTGGGCTTTAAATCTTTGCTAATGCCACCAGGTAAAGCGAGATTTGTAAGTGGTAAATGTAGTTGTCATAGATAATTGCCTATATGACTCAATGAGACATAGAAAACTGGGCCACAAAGAAAAACTAAAAACCAACCCCTCAGTATGGTCCTGGCTTTGGTTATCTTGACAACTAACTCAGTAGTGAAGGAGGTGGCGACCAACCATGGTAGGGCCTCCAATAGGCTTGACCATCATGACCATTGGCATAGGATTTCAGAAGGTGGGGTTAACCCAACCGTGCTAGGGCCTCCTATGGGTTTGATCATGACAATTGAATCAGTAGAAAAGGAGTTTTGTCAACCATGGTTGAGCCTTGTAAGGGTTTAGTCATCGTGACAATTGGCTCAGTAGAAAAGATGGTGGGACCAACCATGGTAGGGCTTCCTTTGGGTTTCGTCATCATGACAATTGACTTAGTAGAAAATGAAGTGGAACCGACAATGTTAGATCCTCCTATGGGATTGGCCATCATGACAATCATACCCGTAAAATAAGAGGAAGGACCAACCAAGGTAGACCCCATGGCCACTACATGGTCCCCACTACATATGTAAATTATTGACATAATTTATTTATACCCTAGTGATCTACATTAAACTGATCTAGCTGAAACCTTGCATGACCAAACATTTTTATCTTCCAGGTGTCTTTCTCATTCCTTATATCCTGATCGCCATCTTTGGTGGAATTCCGATTTTCTTCCTGGAAATCGCCTTGGGACAGTTTATGAAGGCTGGAAGTATTGCTGTTTGGAACATAGCTCCTCTTTTCAAAGGTTAGTCCATCAAGTCAACATTTTTGGTTAGGACTATGAAGGTAAAAAACTGAATACAAATTCCCTCAAACATATTTGAAGTCTAAGGTCCCCATACACATTGGATTAAAGTTGCCCAAACCTGCAGATTTCGGTTGGACCGATTCACTCTCTCTCTTGAATCGTGATGTTGGTAAGACAAAGATTGGGCAGTTGAACTTCTAATGGCTAAAATTATCTTCATACCAGTCGTGGGTGGTATAGAACGCCATCTTGGAAAGATTAACTCACAATAATAAGATCACCTCTTTATTAGATAAGAGATTTACAATTAATTAGGGTCTACCTCAGTATTTTTTCCGATGACCCTCTCAATAGATGAGTGAATGTACCATAGTAGAGGCACTATTATTGTCCCATGGAAAGAAAAATGCAGACGACGTTGGCAGTACTTCTTATTTTGTTAAGTTTGGCCAGAACTTTTTGGAGGATCTACTCTACAGGTCCTGCAACCAAGAGTGTGGGGCATTAACCCAACGATCATGTAAAGGAGATGGGAGCAAGCAACCAAGTCTTCCTGTCTCAAGAGGTTAGAACGTTTTAGCCTCTACCACCGCTGGAAGCAAGCCCCATGTTGCATGCCCCTTCGTAATATTATTCTATTTAGGAACCTGTGAGTCCGACAATTACATCAGATGTTTTTTTCCACCAGTGATTGACTTCAATAACATTTCATGACTTCTATTCATGAGTAACCCTTTCATACACTTGGTTTACCCCTACACATGTTTAATTCCCAGTATTTCTTTGCCCTGTATGAAGTGTCTCGTGACCCTACACTAATGTGCTTGAGCTCAGCAGAGCATTTCCAATTCGAGGAGGAATTGCATTTCCACCCCTTGTCTGACAAGGTTGTCCTGTACTGGCCCCGGGCGCTCCGCTGTTAATTGAATTCATGTAATGGCCTTTTCTCATTACCTGTACTATACTTCATAACCTGTGAAGAACGAACCTGGTGAGATAAATGTGTGATCGCTGGGGATCTGACCACTGAGAACACCACCGATCGTAAGAACAGGAGCTCCAAAGTCTCCTGTGTGAATGAAGTGTTAGTGAGCATGTACGATCAATGCTCGATTATCTGTCCATTACTATATGCAGGAAATGTGTCAGCAGAAAATTACCTATTGTTTAATTCAGATTTTGAACTCAGTTCCTCCTCCTGTACATTGACTGATAACACCTCTATATACAGTAGATAATACAGGATCCACCATTCACAATAGGTGATATCACAGCTCACCTCCTCCTCCTGTACAATGACTGCTAACACCTTTATTTACAGTAGATAACACAGGATCCACCATTCACAATAGGTGATGTCACAGCTCACCTCCTCCTCCTCCTCCTGTACAATGACTGATAACACCTCTATATACAGTAGATAACACAGGATCCACCATTCACAATAGGTGATGTCACAGCTCACCTCCTCCCCCTTCCTGTACAATGACTGATAACACCTCTATATACAGTAGATAACACAGGATCCACCATTCACAATAGGTGATGTCACAGCTCACTTCCTCCTCCTGTACAATGACTGATAATACCTCTATATACAGTAGATAGCACAGGATCCACCATTCACAATAGGTGATGTCACAGCTCACCTCCTCCTCCTGTACAATGACTGATAACACCTCTATATACAGTAGATAACACAGGATTCACCATTCACAATAGGTGATGTCACAGCTCACCTCCTCCTCCTGTACAATGACTGATAACACCTCTATATACAGTAGATAACACAAGATCCACCATTCGCAATAGGTGATGTCACAGCTCACCTCCTCCTCCTGTACAATGACTGATAACACCTCTATATACAGTAGATAACACAGGATCCACCATTCACAATAGGTGATGTCACAGCTCACCTCCTCCTCCTGTACAATGACAGATTACACCTCTATATACAGTAGATAGCACAGGATCCACTATTCACAATAGGTGATGTCACAGCTCACCTCCTCCTCCTGTACAATGACTGATAACACCTCTATATACAGTAGAGAACACAGGATCCACCATTCACAATAGGTGATGTCACAGCTCACCTCCTCCTGTACAATGACTGATAACACCTCTATATACAGTAGATAACACAGGATCCTCCATCCACGATAGGTGATGTCACAGCTCACCTCCTCCTCCTGTACAATGACTGATAACACCTCTATATACAGTAGATAACACAGGATCCACCATCCACAATAGGTGATGTCACAGCTCACCTCCTCCTCCTGTACAATGACTGATAACACCTCTATATACAGTAGATAACACAGGATCCACCATTCACAATAGGTGATGTCACAGCTCACCTCCTCCTGTACAATGACTGATAACACCTCTATATACAGTAGATAACACAGGATCCACCATCCACGATAGGTGATGTCACAGCTCACCTCCTCCTCCTGTACAATGACTGATAACACCTCTATATACAGTAGATAACACAGGATCCACCATTCACAATAGGTGATGTCACAGCTCACCTCCTCCTCCTGTACAATGACTGATAACACCTCTATATACAGTAGATAGCACAGGATCCACCATTCACAATAGGTGATGTCACAGCTCACCTCCTCCTCCTGTACAATGACTGATAACACCTCTATATATAGTAGGTAACACAGGATCCACCATTCACAATAGGTGATATCAAAGCTCACCTCCTCCTGTACAATGACTGATAACACCTCTATATACAGTAGATAACACAAGATCCACCATTCACAATAGGTGATGTCACAGCTCACCTCCTCCTGTACAATGACTGATAACACCTTTATATACAGTAGATAACACAAGATCCACCATTCACAATAGGTGATGTCACAGTTCACCTCCTCTCTTCATAGTGACCTGTTCTCAGATTAGGGCATGCTCAGATAACGCTTCTACACAAACTGCATCAATCTATTGCTTTGTATATCAATGTGAAGAACAGGATGTGGGTGTCTAATATTTGGCCTACAGGCGGCTTGAAAATTGCAAGATTTTTTTACGTAGACTGATATAAAAAAAATGAATGATTTGAAAAAAAAAACATTATAAAAAATACATTCAAGGAAACTGGTCAAGTTTAATAACTATTAACCTGCAGATACAGGGTTAATCTGCAGATTAAAAGTACTGATGCGCTGTCAGTCAAAGTGCCGGGGTGTGGTTACAGCTGCCGCTCACAATGCTGCCAGCCGGGCACCTTTCTAGTGCTAGCAGTCTGCAGATTAACCCCATATCTGTAGGTTACAGACAGATTCTCTTTATTTATGAAATTGTAAACAATAGATCATTTTCTGATGACACATTCCCAATAAGAGAGCAGTGGTCGCACATGCTCACTAATACGTTATTCACACAAGGATCTTAAGACCACCTGTTCTTTGGATTACTAGGGGTTTCAGCTGCTGGATCCCAACTATTACCAATTTATAATCTGTCATGTGAAAAGAAGGTGATAAAAGTTGTTTGTGAGACAACAACTTTAACAATCTATTGCTTAATTTTTTCTTTGTACCCTGGTGGGGTAAACAGGCTTGCCACTTGGCTTAGCCCAAAGTCCTTCAATGAAATGTGGATTAGTAATATGTAGGACAACACACACCACAATCATAAATTGACCTAATTTATTATAGTACACGTGGCAGCCATCCATGGTGATAACGAGCAGATAACGGCTGTGTGGCCTGAATCAGGATTTCTCAAAGTCAAAAAGGATATGACTGTCTTGGGTTGACCTTGACATAATGGTGTCATTGAACCTGACTTATTTGTGTAGGCAAAGATGAATAAAATTAGGCACACAATCATTTTTTTCAATTCCATATAAACAATTAGACATCCGGTAGGGGTTATTGAAGTATAAAACAGCTGCAGGCTTATGCTGGGAGAATGGTGTTGAGGAAACAGAACTGTGTTCATTTTTGTAGTTTATTAATACTATGCTGTGTGACCTCGTTGGTTTGTGTGCATCAGTTTCTCCATGTTATGTTGATAAATATATTGCTTGCCGTTTACACCAAATAATATCTGAACATTGATGATTCTGCTGAAAGTTGAAATCTGAACCAGGCGTAACCATGTGCCAGGAGGAAACAAAACTATTGCCAGTGCGTCCATACCATCCTCCAGACTTCAGGATGATATTGACTTCCTATGTAAGGACATACTGGAGCTAGGGTAGTCCTATGGAATATTTCCAGTGTTTTACTCCATAACAAATCAGCATTATCTCCTCCATCAGATATGAAGGAACTTTACTATAATTAGTACGGACCCAATGAACAGATTGTGTCCTTAGCTGCCCGAGCTGCGGTGATCAGCAGAATGCTTGGCCACTGCTCGTGAACTCATCCTCATGAGCATATGGCAAACTCTGAGCAAAAGGAGGAAAAAATAAATTCATGCAAACTAATTAATTCATGGACCATAAGTTATGGCAGGTAAAAGACTTGGTGAGTATCAATTGGCAAGATCTGGTCCAGCAGGCACGTCGACGATCTCTTGCTGCTAGATGGAATCTCTCTCCTACCTCGCAGCATTCGCGGCTCTTCTCTTGATTAACTGGCCTGGGGCAATGTCATTGTTGTGGTGTGACGCACATATGACCGCATCAGGCTAGTCACAGATGCAGTCAAGTAGGAGGCTTTTCTCAGAGCTCACATCCAGTGGCCAGACATTATGGACCTGGCTGCTGGACTGGGTCTTGCGTATCGATACTCACCAACTTTAGTAGATAGGTCATACGAACCTTTAACCCATCACTGTGTCAACTGTATAGAACTGCACAGTATGGTGAAAAAATGTAAAATAATAATGCCCAATTTCATGCTATAATATATCATAGAACTCATCAACAATGTCCGTAAGATCCTGTTAAAGCACTCTGGGCAAATCGACATGGGTTGACGCAAATGGGACTCCAAAGGTTAAAAGGTATATAATAATGTTTATGAACTTAATCTGAATTTCTTTTTTTTTCCAATAATTTTTTATTGAACTTTCAACATTTTTCAAAGGGTGGGAAGGGAAGGGGAAACGTGGGGAATAGGGAAGGAGGAAAGAGAGGATAAAGGAATAAGGAGGAAAAAAATAGGGATAGACAGGCAAACCATACATTTCAGAAATAAACATATTTAAGTGTAGCTTAATAATTCAGCACCTAAAATCAAAACAGGTACCGTATTAATAATCGTACAAAGATTATGAGATGCAAAATCTACATAAAGTACAGAGTATTATGAAATACAGGTCCTTCTCAAAAAATTAGCATATAGTGTTAAATTTCATTATTTACCATAATGTAATGATTACAATTAAACTTTCATATATTATAGATTCATTATCCACCAACTGAAATTTGTCAGGTCTTTTATTGTTTTAATACTGATGATTTTGGCATACAACTCCTGATAACACAAAAAACCTGTCTCAATAAATTAGCATATCAAGAAAAGGTTCTCTAAATGACCTATTACCCTAATCTTCTGAATCAACTAATTAACTCTAAACACATGCAAAAGATACCTGAGGCTTTTAAAAACTCCCTGCCTGGTTCATTACTCAAAACCCCCATCATGGGTAAGACTAGCGACCTGACAGATGTCAAGAAGGCCATCATTGACACCCTCAAGCAAGAGGGTAAGACCCAGAAAGAAATTTCTCAACAAATAGGCTGTTCCCAGAGTGCTGTATCAAGGCACCTCAATGGTAAGTCTGTTGGAAGGAAACAATGTGGCAGAAAACGCTGTACAACGAGAAGAGGTGACCGGAACCTGAGGAAGCAGTGGACTGAGTCTGGTGTGGAAACATCCAGAGCCACCGTGCACAGGCGTGTGCAGGAAATGGGCTACAGGTGCCGCATTCCCCAGGTAAAGCCACTTTTGAACCATAAACAGCGGCAGAAGCGCCTGACCTGGGCTACAGAGAAGCAGCACTGGACTGTTGCTAAGTGGTCCCAAGTACTTTTTTCTGATGAAAGCAAATTTTGCATGTCATTCGGAAATCAAGGTGCCAGAGTCTGGAGGAAGACTGGGGAGAAGGAAATGCCAAAATGCCTGAAGTCCAGTGTCAAGTACCCACAGTCAGTGATGGTGTGGGGTGCCATGTCAGCTGCTGGTGTTGGTCCACTGTGTTTCATCAAGGGCAGGGTCAATGCAGCTAGCTATCAGGAGATTTTGGAGCACTTCATGCTTCCATCGGCTGAAATGCTTTATGGAGATGAAGATTTCATTTTTCAGTACGACCTGGCACCTGCTCACAGTGCCAAAACCACTGGTAAATGGTTTACTGACCATGGTATTACTGTGCTCAATTGGCCTGCCAACTCTCCTGACCTGAACCCCATAGAGAATCTGTGGGATATTGTGAAGAGAAAGTTGAGAGACGCAAGACCCAACACTCTGGATGAGCTTAAGGCCGCTATTGAAGCATCCTGGGCCTCCATAACATCTCAGCAGTGTCACAGGCTGATTGCCTCCATGCCACGCCGCATTGAAGCAGTCATTTCTGCCAAAGGATTCCCGACCAAGTATTGAGTGCATAACTGAACATTATTATTTGATGTTTTTTTTGTTTGTTATTAAAAAACACTTTTATTTGATTGGCCGGGTGAAATATGCTAATTTATTGAGACAGGTTTTTTGGGTTATCAGGAGTTGTATGCCAAAATCATCAGTATTAAAACAATAAAAGACCTGACAAATTTCAGTTGGTGGATAATGAATCTATAATATATGAAAGTTTAATTGTAATCATTACATTATGGTAAATAATGAAATTTAACACTATATGCTAATTTTTTGAGAAGGACCTGTACATATATCGAGTAAACATGAGAGCCTGTCGCGTCTGGAAACACCTTAAGGTGATCTTAAGACTAGTTGGAGGGAAAAGTCCGGTTGTTTTAGTATTATAGCAAGTGGAATAAATATCCTTTCAAGTGGGATACATGTTTGATGAAAACAGAGAGGAGAGTCCAGGAGAGGCCGTAGAAGATGTTATTCCTGTTCTTTTCAGAAAGTCAATTCCTTCCTCCAGAGATGAGTGAACAATTTTGACGTGAATTTCACTTGCAGATTGGAAGTCTTAGTCCATTGGTAGATATCGAAGCGCGTAAGAGTTCCCTTGTGGTTTGAGAGAATGATTTCCGTTTTTGTAGGGTATCTCTAGACAAGTCCTTGAAAAAAGATAAAATGTTGTACGGAGAAGGAAGAAGTTTTGAGTCTCTTATCAACATAAGGAGATCGTTCTTTACCCCAATAGGATAAAAAGACACAATAACATCTCGAGCAATGTTAATAGAGAGAGAGATCGGCCTGCAAATTCTGAAAACCTTCTCAGTCAGGTTTTTTTTCTTTATTATTAGGTAGTAAGTAAAAAATCATTGTAGAAATATAGTCCTTTAGCCGAGAAGGCTGGACCGCCTCCGGAAGTCCCCTGATTTTTATGTTGTTTTTCCTTTAAAAATCTTCATAGTTAGCTATGCAGTTTCTAAAGGAGATGATGTCTTTTTTAATCTTCTCCAGAGAATCCGAGAGTATGGGTAGACTTTGAGAATCTGGATTTCTTTTATCCAAAATCTGATTTTAGGCTGGCTGGTTATTATCTGCACTAAATCAGCTATTAGAACTGCTTCATCTGTCATGCTGTAGTTGGCAAGCAGAGATCTACATGGTTGATAAATCTCATTGTGAGCATCATGTGTCTGTAGTTGGGACCCATGACCTTTCTTGTGGGCTCCTGTTTCTGCTATTTTATGGTCCAATCCTAACGTACAACGCTGTCTTATCTCTGAGCGTGTCCCTTCTTCAGAGGACTTCCACGCTAGAAGGTCAAAATATCATCACAAGGCTAGGCAGAGATGAAACCCCTAAAACAAAAAATAACTTGAGCTTCCTGGGCATAATAATGGGGCATCCCAATTATGTGTTATGTGGTAGATGGGCATCTGGGTCTACTCAAACACCAAGCTCAAGGGCATCTGCTAAGTAGGACGCTTCTTCTGAAGTCAACCCCTGTTCAAATACCCTATATGGGTATATTTGTGGAATAGAGGATGGGTCCACCTCTCAAGACCACTATAGTAGCTGTTTATCAGGAATGCCAGGGACACGACCAGGGGCGATCAGCTGATTTGTTTCAGAAACCCGCAATTTAAAAAGGTATGTCATGATGAGACAACTCCATAATTCAATATTCTATAGCAACTTTTTTCATTATAACAGAAGTATATCGAGAACCAAGTCACTTCTAGATACTGATGCTTCGTAAAGCTTGGGGTAAATTCTGATCCACCCTTTCGAAAACCTGGTCCATCTGTTCACGCCAGGCCAAATTTATCATCAGGTTCTCAGGAGAAATCAATTTGTGGTGACCACATTCAAGGGAGTACCTACTTTGCCAAGACCACATGAGGATGCATGGACCATGACTGGTTTTGTTTTGAAGACTGGTTTTGACTTTCCTCTTACTACTTTGTTTCTTCTCTACAGGAATCGGATTTGCGTCTGTGGTCATCGTCTTTTTCTGCAACACATATTACATCATGATCTTGACTTGGGGGGTTTACTACCTGGTGAAGTCCTTCACTTCAGTCCTGCCTTGGTCGCATTGCAACAACACATGGAATTCCCCAGAATGCGTCGAGATCTTCAGACATGATGACTGTAGCAATGGTACTGTCAACACAACCTTTGGGAACCTGACCTGTGATGAGTTATCGGACAGTGTATCTCCAATTACCGAATTTTGGGAGTAAGTGATATTTTTATCAGTTGATATAATATGAACTTTGTGAAAAAAAATAGAGTTTAGGATATCCTAAACATACATGGAGAACAGCCATTTTGAGAGTATTGTGAAAGTTAAAACTACCCATTACGAAGGGTTTATTTTGAGTACTTTTACATTAGCAATGTATAGCAGTATTATATAGGCACTGTATGACGCTATTATTTATTTATGGATGTTGTATTGCATCTTTCAGCTCACAAAATGGTTGCGTCCTGTGTGTGAATAATTTTGGACGTAAATTAATTAAAGGAACACTTCAGTCAAAAACTGGGGAAGCTTAGTGCAGAAATTAAGGAGGCGTAGCATGACTCGAGAGATGGCATGACTCAAACGACCTAAAGAACACCAAAGATGAAAGTTATGCACCTCCACCATTCTGGTTTTGCATCAGAGTCCATTTTTGAATGGAGTCTTCCTTTAATTAAGGCATTATTTTGAGAGAAGGTGAAAGCATTAGGTTACCCAAATCCAGTTTATCATTTAAGACAGTATTGAGAACTCTTTAAGTAAACATGATGTCCCCATCATATGGTCAAGCCACTTAGAGTATTGGGTTTTGAAATGAATCATTTCAGCTTTTACTTACTTTACCTATTCAAAATGTATGTAAAGGCCACCCATTATGGGAGAAGGAATTATTTTCATGGTGAACCACTTTTGGATAACCTATTATCAGGTCACTGAATCTCTCACATGGACAATATATGGTAGAATGATTGACCACAATGAAGTGGGAACATCTGGTCTACTGTTGATAGCTAATAATTATTGGACCCTCCCTGGTACAATGAGATCAAGCCACTGGCCAAGCACCATCCACCCTGCAAGTGTTACTTAATCACTCTGCTGCAATGTGGGTCTTGAGAATCTCAGCAGCAAAGAGGTTAATATGCGAGTAGATTGGTGGTTCGCGTGAAAATGGAGAGGTGCCAGGGAATGCGGGGGCACAGTGGGAGGAGTTTGCAGCATGTTTTGAGGCATATAACAAGTGCCGTGATATTTATTCTAGGCACCAATGACTATATTATAAATATGGGAATAGTAATGCCATGGAGATAGCATGTTCTTCCATCAGCTCCCCAGGTCAGGCTTGGGCAACTCTGGTTTTCCTTTTGTTGTCATGCTATATGTACCAGTAAGCATTTCCAGCCAGAAGAAACCTTTCAGTTCATGAAGTCTCCATATATCTTGCTACACCATTCAATGAGGTCTAGTCTACTGTAGTAGTGAAGTAAAAAAAAATGTGTGAGCTGGGCGTAACTTTTTTTCAATCAAAGGTAGAAGACACACCCGGGCCCAAAGTCCACTGTCCTGTTTGAGAAGATTCCAGAAAATAGCATATTATAGATGGGAGGCCTTAAGATTTTGAAGGCTCTGCACATTGTTGATAGGAGTGCCTTCAAGACTTTGAAGGCCTGGCACATTGTTTTGGGGGGTCCTTAAGGCCTAGCACATTGTAGATGGGGAACCTTCAAGATTTTTTAAGGCCCTGCTGGTAGTTGTGGGGCTTCAAGGTTTTGAAAGCCAGGCACATTTAGATGAGGGACATTCAAGATTTTGAAAGCCTGGCACATTATAGAGGGGTACCTTCAAAATTTTGAAGGCCAGGCACATTGTAGATGTTGGCTTTCAGGATTTTGAAAGCCCAGCATATTGTTTTTTTGGTGGGGCCCTTGTGTTTTTGAAAGCCTTGTACATTGTAGATGTGGGACTTTCAAGATTTTAATGGCCAGGCACATTGTAGATGGGGGTCCTTCATGATTTTAAAGGCCAAGCACATTGTACATGAGGAGTCCTTCAAGATTTTGAAGGTCTCCTGACTTACCTCAATTACTTATAGCCTTGAGTTGAAAGGTTGAGTTGGCTTATCACATACCTCCAAAGGTTTTTGCCCTTTTCTTTAAAATTGGAACCAGAAACATTAATGGAGCTTTCTCTAGGGCAAAGTACCAAACTACCTTCATTTTACATGGTGCCTATTAGTGATGAGCGAGTATACTCGTTGCTCGGGTTTTCCCAATCACGCTCGGGTGGTCTCAGAGTATTTGTGACTGCTCGGAGATTTAGTTTTTGTTGACATAGCTGCATGATTTACAGCTATTAGCCAGCCTGAATACATGTGGGGATTGCCTGGTTGCTAGGGAATCCCCACATGTAATCAAGCTGTCTAGAAGCCGCACATCATGCAGATGCGGATAGGAAAACTAATCTCCGAGCAGTCACAAATACTCGGAGACCACCCGAGCGTGATTGGGAAAACCCGAGCAACGAGTATACTCGCTCATCATTAGTGCCTATGTATGTACACAGAACGCTATAATAAAACTAGTTACAAATTTGAAGAGGACTTGAGGTTCATCCAAGGTCTTTTCGTACATGTAGAATTGATAATATGTTTTCCTCCTCCGAAGACAGACCACTGGTTCACAGATGCAAATATAGAATCCCCAATTTATCAAGCTATTTTTTCTATTACCCTATATTAGGCCTTGCTGAGAAGACGTCTGGTACTGCCAGTCCCCAAAGTTCTCTCGAATAAGGATGAATTTGTGTTTGGCCCTAAATAATACCGCCTACAGTGCGATATATAAAGGTTTTGTGGCTCCTGTTGGGCAGCATGATATAATTTTGTACAAATGCTCCAAGGTCATGTAAGGTCTTGACTGTTGGTTCCAAACCCTCATGCTAAATCTATTAATCAATAGGACTTCTGTTGTGGCGAAACAAGGAGTCTTCTGGGCTGGTAGGACATGCTTATACTATTAGTACCGGTACAACTGGAAAGTGTCCAATTGCCTAAGCCTGATGTAAAATGTAGAATTAATGTCAATAAAATGTCAATGTCCAATTCTCTAATTTTTTTTTTTCTTTTTTACTATTTTTGAATTGTTAGTGTTTTTGGGAACATCGTCAGTATAATTGTAGTTTCCCAATGTCATGTAGTACTTCACTTCCTGTACTTTTGTACGTTTTCTTGCTATGATGTTTTTTTGCAGTGCTGCGAGCGAGTGGTGATAGGGGAAGTGTGCCCATGCACTGCGCCCCAGCAAACCCAGGACAGGAGCGGATCAAATGGCCTCTCGCTGGCAGCTGCAGGGTGGGATGGTCTTGTTAGCATGAGTCTGAAACATGTGAGCTTGAAAACAGCCTATCCCATTTTTGATTATTATTATTTACTCTGTGTACCTCCTCCCCCTTTTCTTGACATGCGGTTTCTTAGTGATGTTCGAAGGCAATTTTCGGAAACCCAACCGATTCTATAAAAATTAACTCCAGCGTAAAATATATTTAAAAAAAAAAAAATAATAATAACAATAAAGAGGATCCTCAACTCCTCCTCCGACCAATTAACAAATCCTACAAGATTATATAATATGAAATAAAATAAAAAAAAATTGTAAAATTATTCTAACACCCCAAAATACACAATTAAAATGTACGTGAATTCCAATTAGTGTATAAGATTAACACCCAAGTCTACTAATTGTCTAGAGTCCCAAGAAAAGATGAAAAAAATGACATATCAAAAGAAATACCGTAAATGTAAAAAAAAGCAGAAATCAATAACAAGTCATAAAAAAGGAATATAAAATGTTGCACTATTTTAACATAGAAATTAAGACATTTTACTGGAAATTATTTCCCAGAGGGAATAACGGGGACAATGGATATAATCCTTTGATTAGTGTTAAAGGCCAATATAAGAAACATTTTTCTAATTCTGTAAAGATTTAATTTTGGCTATAGTACTTTATTTTGCAAAGTCGATCTCCTTGATTCCCCAGGATCCCCATGTCCTTGGCACTAAATATATGGATCATTCACAGAGCCATTGTATGTCTGTGTATATGCAGAAGGAGAAATGTCACTGACTACGGTTCTAATGGATCCTATCCCACCAAAAATGACCATACCTAAATGTGGGTTATGAATGGAGTCAGGCTTAAAACGAAATGGCTAGTGCTGCAGAGATGGCATCAGTGGGATGAATGATGCGTACACAATAAATCACCGAGGCGCACAATGTCTTGGCGCCGGAAGGACTTTTGCCATCTGTCCTTTCATCATTTTATTTTCATAGGCCCAAGATGAGTTGGCATCTACTGTTATTTACAAATCATTATGCCAATTTCCGATCCGGCTTATTAATGGACATTACAAATATATTGGTTAAGACTTTTTTGTTTCCAGAAACAGCGCCACTCCTTATTGTAGGCCGTGTCTGGTACTGCAACTAAGCCCCATTTATTTCAACCTGCAATTTTAGATGACACTCACAGCCAGGACCGGCGCTGTTTTTTTGGGAAATTAAAAAAAATGTACTGAAACTTTGAACCTATATTTAGGACACGTTTATAGCAATAGTCACAATATTTATTTTTTTAAGGATTTATAGGACACTATAGTGTCGATAAATATGACCTTCGTGATAACTTTGGTAAAGAAAGGGACCACAACACTTTATAGAGCGCCTAATCAAAGACTTTTAGGAACGGAAATCTCTGAGCAGTGCCAAAGGGGCTTGAGTTCCCTTTGGTTTGGGATATCCATCACCTACTGATCATTTGATCACTTTAACTAGACTTCTCCTTTAAATAAGACTACTTGCCCCCTTTGGAACTGGACACCCCTTTCAAATGCCCCCTAGGCCCACATTTTCTAGCCTTTCTGTTTGACCCTATTTCCTGTCTGTCCCGTCTCCTTCTTTTCCACCTCACACGTCCTACTTGAGCCATCACCAAGAGTCCATTAAGGACTAACATATAAATGTGTAGCTACTGCCCCCTATCTTTGAAAAAAAGAAAGAAAAATGGACGCTCACTGCAATCATTCTTCCAGGAACAAAGTACTGAGACTTTCCAGTGGTCTGGATGATGTGGGCTCGATAAACTGGGAGCTCCTCCTGTGTCTGATCGCCTGTTGGACTCTCGTCTACTTCTGCGTCTGGAAGGGAGTAAAGTCTACTGGAAAGGTAAGAGTTCGGCCCTCAAACCAAGAGATCAGACTTTTTTTTTATTATTAAGCCCACCCCTGAGCAACCAATAAGAAGCCAGATTTCATTTCCCTGGCACAGGGACAGACAAGAAGGTGGGGGCTGAGCTATTGAAATGAGCCATCAGCCAGCCCCCTTCTGAAGAAGTGCTGACACACAAAACTTATGTGAAGTGAAGCTGCTGAAAGGATAGTTGAACATTAAAGCACTTGTTATAATAGAAGCACATTAGCAAGTTGTTCAACTTTACGCACATTTAAACATCATTTTCTTTTAATTGTGTAATTTTTTTTACTTGGCTTTAAAACCGCTGTTTTCCTGAACTTGGAGATGTTTTTTCTTTTGTTCCTACGCCTCTCCTTTCCTGAGATACGGCCATCTCTTGTTAGTATATTAATCTAATATTTTTCGCCAAGTGGGTGTGTGTATTCTTGAGGACCATGCCCACTTGGCTAACAAAAGTAGATTTGTATGCAGGGAATAGATGGCCATATCTCAGGAATGGAGAGGCACAGGGATAAAAGAAAAACATTGCCGGATTCAGGAGAACAGCGGCGTTTACTCCAGATGAAAAAGATCTATATTTATGTAAAGTGACAGGTCCTCTTTAGCTGTACAAACTCATTAAATACTGTGACTTTTTGAGCAGAACTAACGTTTTTAAAGCACTAAGTATTGTCGGTAACTATTTCTCCATGTGTCTGTGCCCATTCCATGCCCAGTTTATAGCTGCCAGAAAGGATTATATGCCATAGTAACCTTTACAACGATAAGTTCTCTTAGCTGCAATGATTCTCAGTCTGTAACTTTCCACATGCCACAAACAAGCAGGGGTGGGCTAGGCGAGCATGCAGACGTCTCAAACAAGACAGTGATTGAGGTATAGTACTGGCAGAGACAAGTCTGTGTATCTGACGCTGCTGCTCATCCAGATCTCGCTTAAGATAGAAAAAAAAAATACAAAAAACTTATTTCACGTCGCCAAAGTGTGCACACAAACCGCACACAGCTCTGATTTATGGGACTTCTCGCACTGTCGGCGCTATTTTTGTTCTGTTTATTACGGCACAACGCTCAATTGCAAAATTGAATAGCAAGTTTTAAAACAGGACGACTTGCCGGCTCTGAGATTCCTGTTCCAGTCAATACTGTTGGCACCGTACCACGCTGGCACTTGCTTATGCCAGGCTGTTCACACAAACATATACTGTGCGGTGCTGAAGAATTAACCCATAACTGATATCAGAAAATAACGCTCAGCCCACTGGTAGAACCGGACGAGAGTGATAAACCGGCTATATAAAAGCCTTTTTCTTAGGCGTTTTGCCGTGAATTGTTTTCCATAATTGACGTCATTGTAAATCCTGGAAGGCGGTACATGATGGAGGTCTTTCCAGCAGGTGGAGAGCTTTCAACGAACTGTCTGTCGGTTCATGGACCGTGCTGAATGTGAAAAGACAGCAAATGGAAATTTCCACTCCCTGATTTACTGTCTATGACTGGAACTACAGTTCTGTCATCATCTGTATTATGTAGGTGTGAGACATCGGTTGGAAAATTGATGCTTTGGGGGCCTAGGTGATAAAGGTCCAGCCACAACCATGAGACGTTTATAATGCTGATGTCTTCTTATCTGACAAACAGACCATTTGGTTTTCCGAAGCTCAGTGGCCTGGGTGACTGCTATCCAGACCCATCTAAAACCACGCCCATGAGTAAAATAATGAGATATGTTTAAAGGGGTGATTGAAGCTATTCGATATTTGCAGGACAATCAACAGCAAGAAAGAACAGAGACACTTCCAGTCTTCTATGGTCCTTCTCCTCCAGACTCCTCCTTATCCTCAAGACTTCTCCATCCTCCTCACTCAATTCCAGACACCTCAGTCCTCCTTTAACTGCAGACCCCTCTGTCGTCCTTGTTCAGGTCCCTATGATCTCCTCCTCCTCCTCCAGATCCCTATATTGTCTCCCACCTCCTCCTCCATTACCGCTACATTTTTTTCCTCCTCATTTTCTAGATCCCTACTTCCTCCTCCTCCAGACCTCTAGTTTTTTCTCCTCCAGACTACTATATCTTCTTCCTCCTCCAGACCCTTATGTCCTCCTCTTCTTCTAGACCCATACGTTCTCCTCCTCCTCCAGACCCCTATGCTGGAGGATTAAGTTCCCTAAAAACAAAAGGGTCAACCACTAAAGTTCCAACAGTCCGATCCTTCTCTCCTCTAACATTGTCTGTTGGGGAGAGTAATGAGACCACTCTATACATCAGATGGTCAACCAGTCGTGAAAAAATTAGTGTGTGCTGATTGACTTTTATCTAAAGATTTGTTGGAGCCTTTAGTAGATCTCTGTGCATGGTGCAAACAGGTGTTCATCACAAATGTGACAAACTGAATGCTGATTTCAGAGATTACCGTATTAAAAATGGGTCCAGTCACTACCACAAATTGTGGACCTGATTGCCTCCTTCTGTTCACTTTGGTGCCGGAGATGCCTTTACATTGAATTCATTATTCTGGTCCATAAAAGAACAAAGTACTGAACTTCACATTTCCCCCCCATCCCGGGGACCATCAGTCCGCATGGAAAATTAGCCATGCACTGGCACTGTAGTAGGCTTGTGGTGCACACAGATGATGATATTAGCCAACATTTGGAACAGTCTAAGGCTACGTTCACACTAGCGTTGTGCGCCGCTGCGTCGGCGACGCAACGCACAACGCACGCAAAAACGCGGCAAAACGCACGCAAAAACGCTGCGTTTTGCGACGCATGCGTCGGTTTTTGCCGAAAATCGGACGCAAGAAAAATGCAACTTGTTGCGTTTTCTTGGTCCGACGCTTGCGGCAAAAAAGACGCATGTGTGGCACAACGCAACAAAAAAAAACGCATGCGTCCCCCATGTTAAGTATAGGGGGCGCATGACGCATGCGTCGCCGCTGCGTCGCCGACGCAAATCCGACGCACATTAGCTTAACGCTAATGTGAACGTAGCCTAATAGATAACCAACCACTTTCCATAAGATGTGGAAGCATCTGTCACCATGAGCCATTCTTTTTATGCTCCATAAACATTTGACTGAATGTTTTTATTCTCTACGAGCAAAAAGTAGGATTTTCTAATGAAATTCAATAAAAACCACTTCCATTGGTCTACAATATCGTACTTGTATGGCTGTATCGAGAAAATCCAAAGCAAGAAGATATTCTCATGCTTAACCCTTATCACTATCTGGACACTTGTCTATGCTCTACCACAATAGTCTTCAACCAATGGTTCTTCAGCTCTTGAATTACTACAACTCCCAGCAGGCTGAGAGTTGCAATTTCCAAACAGCTGTATAATCACAAGTTGGAGAGTTACTCTAATGTGTATGGCCAGCCGTACATATGAGAGACCACTTGGAGAGTCACTGGTTGGAGACAGCAATTATGCTGTATGGTTGGTGAAGATCTTTATGGTTAATATTAATTTATATTATTTTACAGTGGGAAATGCATTGATTCAGTGGTCCACTATATATACACTCAAAACTCACTTCTCTTTCTTCCCTGTAGTCCTCTTCACCCACTTGGATGGTCATGGACAACATCTTTGGCACTTAAACCAGTGTCAAGACATTGTCTACAAAAGCACAGAAGTGAAGAGGACTTCACTGTGCAGAAATTAGGAGAGGCATCTGTAGAGTCTGATCTGGAGTCGATATTCTTTTAGAAGGTCTAAGCTCTGTATTTATTAAAGGGGTCTAATTTGGGTCTGTATTTAGAGAGTGTGATATAGATCGCTTCTGAGAATCTCCCTGATGTCAATTTCCCTTTAAGTGAGTGAAGGAGGTAGACCGTCCTGAATTGCTTGGCAACCATCTAACAATGAGGAGGAATGAATGAGACCGTAAAGAAGAAGAATGCACTTGCCCTTGAATTATCATTGTCGGCCTCTCCTTATCCAGTCATCCGTCCCTTCTCTCCCGGGGAGACTTTGGTGGTTGCACAGAGCATGTCCTGGGACCAAGTACATACACAGCAGGTGGCCAGAAGAGAGATTCCAGCATAAGTCTTTAGCTTAATCCAAAGATCTTGCAATTGAGCTAAAGAATAGTTGAGACTGACCGAGATTTCTGCAGTAGTAGAGGAAGCAAATGCGTACACAGATCTGTAGTGGAAAATTCCTTCCATCGAGAAAGGGGCACTAAAGCTACACAATGGCACAGACAAAGTATAATAAATCGCTTGAGAATATAGATTACTGTAGGTGGGTTGGACTAGTTTATGTGTAGTGGGTCTCCTCCTGTACACAAGCCAGAAGTTTAACTTTAGGGGTGACAAGGTAGCAGTCTTAGTAAGTCTTAGGGTCAACAACTTAGACCATGTCCCTCTAGATTGCCCCAAAAAATTGACAGGCCTTGTGTCAAGTAAGAGCCAGTTTAAGATGGGGGGGTATCTTTTGCTTCAAATTATAGTAGGCATAGCTCATTAATGACTCAGAACAAAGGCCCACGTTCTAAGATGGGTCATCTTTAGAGCAATACCATCCTTATTTCCACAGCACCATTACCTATGCTAAGGTTTACATCACCCAAGGCTGGAAGAGCTAGTGTCCACCAAAGAACTCCATTAATTATGTGCTATTGTAACAACTTCAGGAGTTTTGGTTAATTAATTTATATAGTTTGCCACTCTTATCTCAACATTCTGACCCACGAGTCCAACAGGAACCTTAAACTTGCCAATAGTTCATAGATACTCTTAAAAGGGTTGCCCAGTTTGGACAACTCATACTTATTAGACGGGTCCCTTAATAATAAGATTGTCGCAAAGTGTCCATCAGCTTGGACCTTTAGTGATCATCTGTAATCTTTGGTGGAACCAGGCAATGAGTTGGGTTTATGAGAATGGGTTTTCTTCAAACCCTTTGTTGCATGTCATTTTATTCTTAACAGTAACATTTGTTCAGGATAATTATCTTAATAATTTCAAGACAATTCATGACCTTTATCTTCTATGTATGGTACTTATCCTGCCAGGAAACCTTCACATTTTTGAGTTGTGTGGGATCAGCTGAGTGAATTAGGTTTTGGATTATGACATGTAAATGATGAATTTGTGAATGAACTTGATGACTAGCCAGGAATGACTAATCAAATGAACTAAATGTTGCCATCCTTTAATTATTCTTTAGCATAGTTTTCAAAGACTCTTTTGGTGACCGTACAAGAATGCTTTTTCAGTGCCTACGATGCCAACTGGTGGCTGGCCAGTAAAGCCAGTCATATGATTGAGACTCTAAGGTGTGAGGAATTGGCCAGAAATGTTTGAGAAGATATGGAGGAGCAAGAAACAACCAGGCTTTTCTGTCCTGGTTAGCAAGGCACAGTACCAAGATGGGAGGCACATTTTGAACTTTGGTATTGGTCCTTTTCCTTTCTTTGTATTTCACTGTATTTCACAAGTAGGATCCTGCAATGTGGTCACAATTGTCCTTGTAGTGAACAAAAACAGACAATTGATTGATATCTCCTAACTAAGGTAATTTACCAACAGCCAAATGATACCCTTCCAATGGACAATGTGTCTAGCATTCGCTCCCAAAGATAGCATAAATCTAGATTAGACAGAAGATGTGAAGAACAATGACTTTATCTTCTGTAGGCATCATGGCTTCTCCTCTGAAGGTTCCTAATTATGGAAAACAGTTACAAGTAGGTAAAGTCTAGATCAAATGTGATTGTTCTTTAGACTCTTTGATACTGACACTCAAGGAGTATCTTCTGACCTGAGAGAAGATCCCGTAATGTATTATTCTTGGCCATTCACTCATGGTCTCCTAAGGACATCTCAATTGCTAATGAGTGTCTCATTTTCAATTAAATTCTTATAAGCCAGACCGGTTACAGTACATGTATAGTCAACTCACGTTTTCCTACTTAAATATATTTGTAGCTCTTTGAGCTTTTTTTCCTATGCTACTTAAGGTACCGTCACATTAAGCGACGCTGCAGCGATATAGACAACAATGCCGATCGATGCAGCGTCGCTGTTTCGTCGTTGTGTGGTCGCTGGAGAGCTGTCACACAGTCAGCTCTCCAGCGACCAACGATGCCGAAGTCCCCGGGTAACCAGGGTAAACATCGAGTTACTAAACGCAGGGCCGCGCTTAGTAACCCGATGTTTACCCTGGTTACCAGTGTAAATGTTAAAAAAAACAAACACTACATACTTACATTCCGGTGTCTGTCGGGTCTCCCGGCGTCCGCTTCCCTGCACTGTGTAAGCGCCGCTGTGCTTTGCTTTATGGCCGGCACTGACACAGTCAGTGCAGGAAGCTCTGAGCAGCAGCGCGGACGCCGGGGGACATGACAGACATCAGAAGGTGAGTATGTACTGTTTTTTTTTTTACTTTTACAATGGTAACCAGGGTAAATATCGGGTTACTAATCGCGGCCCTGCGCTTAGTAACCCGATATTTACCCTGGTTACCATTGTAAAACATTGCTGGCATCGTTGCTTTTGCTGTCAAACACAACGATACACGCCGATCTGACGACCAAATAAAGTTCTGGACTTCTAGCTCCGACCAGCGATATCACAGCGGGATCCAGATCGCTGCTGCGTGTCAAACACAACGATATCGCTATCCAGGACGCTGCAACGTCACGGATTGCTATCGTTATCGTTGTTAAGTTGTTCAGTGTGAAGGTACCTTTAGAGAATTTTCAGTAGAAAATAGCTTAAAGGAGACCCTTTACTGGATTGTTTTAATGGAAACTGAATATCTCCTCCAATTGCAGCTGTTCCATTGATTCTGAAACAATTTTTTTTTCTGTGCCCCTCTGTTCCAGATTTATGCCTTTCAGTAATAAGGATGCAGATTTTCCATTTAACCAACTGGGAATATATCACAGAAATTCTATGTGGGCGTGGCTGTGTTTTGATTGGCCAGAATCATAGAGGAGAAAAAGTAAACGCTCATAGAGCAATTCTATGACACAAGTCCAGTTGATTGAAGGGAAAAAATTGTATCTTTATTATCATGGGCCATAACTTTGGAATTGAGGGGCACAGGAGAAAAAGAAAAACTGTTCCAGACTCAGTAGAGCAGTGGCAACCTGAGGAGGCATTTAGTTTAAATAAAAAAAATCCAGCCTCATTTAAGGAGAATATGTCACTTTAGTAGCTGCCACTGACTGATAATCCTTCCATACACATGTATGCTCTACTCAGCCAAGCCTACTTTTGCTCTGAACGAGATATAGGGGACGTAATGGTGTACCCTAGAAAGCTACATATCTCTGGTGGCGTGATGGTTTATCTCTCCAAGAACAAAGGGATATGGTGTTGTGTTTCTGGAGCGCCCCCACACCGCCGCAGGGCCGAGGGGTACCCGGAGCCGGGCCTCTGGGATCTCAGTCCTGGGGTTGTCACGGTGGCTAGACCCGGTCAGGGCCCTGTCTGTCAGTGGGGGACGTCCGGTGCAATAAGTGGTGTTGTAACGGTGCAGTTGTGGGGTGCAGGTCGCGGTAAATAACGAGGACACCAGGTTGCAGTCTCTTTACCTCTTTACTGAAGATCTCTGGGTCCTCAGTCCAGAATACGGTTCACCAGGCTGCGCAAGTCCGGCCGGTCCAATGGCACCTCCAGAGTTCTCTTCCCAGGTGGAAATCGGTGCCTTCCTTCTTAGCGCTATGTGTTGTAGTCCTTCCCTGCTATGCTTACGGAAAGTACCCCACAACTGTTGTGTCTGTTTCTTAAGTTCCCTCACAACAACTCGATTAACTGATCTTCTGCTAATCATCCGCCCCTTCCTGATGTCACAGTTAGAACGGCACCCGTTTGTCGGGTAGGCCTGGAGTTCTTCCGGGACCCTAGAGTCGCCCCTCTCCCGCAATTGCCTCCCAAGACTTCATAGGTGATTTAGGTGAGACAGCCCGCCTGAGACTGACTGCCCTGCCGCTGTTTGGAGTATTGCTTGAAGCTGAATGTTATTCCACTCCCTCGGCGTTCCGGCCACCGGTAATGCGCCTCAGTAGGGTGTTGCTCCGGTCTTACAGCATGACCCCTACTGGTATTCTCCTATTGCTTGATCTCGTTTCTCACTCAGCACAATCTATCTCGCTTCTAGTCCTTTCTTGGGTCCCGCCGCTTCCCGGAGCTGGCGCGGACACGTTACGTTCTTTTCAATGCCAAGCCTCTGTCAGGATCCCACCCCTGACAGAGACCCTACTGTCTCTTCCTCCACAACACCCTCTGCCACCAGGTGTTGCTTCATCCAATCCAGTCAGCTTTCTGCTCTAACTTCCTGCCTGACCCCCAGTTTACCCACTATGGTGGGGAGTGGCCTAATGAATAGAACCCTTAGCTCCCCCCAGAGGCCCAGCTGTGAAATGTATTGGTGTCTGTGATACCTGATCAGATGAACTCCTTCAGTGCCATCGGACGCACCGTAGCTCCCCTTAGTGGCGGAGCCACAGTACTGCAACGACCAGGACTCTGGGGCGCTGCACTCCCCCCTGGTTAAACACAGTACTCCGGGACTGGGAAGAAAACAACAATACAAGTTAGCAAAAAGACATACAATTTTGTTGAGTGCAATAACAATAAGTATACTTGAACAAGCTTCCCTTTATGGGAGGTGAGGACACTTGAACGTTACAAAACATGGTTAAATATCATAGCAACATGCTATAATTAACTTTCCTTACCCAACCGGGTATTCTACTAAGTGCAAAAATTGTTGAACAATAATTTAACCTTGCCTTTAAGGACATACACTTTTAGTCCACTAAAGACCTTCCTATAATCACATTATAAGGTAATTTAACTTTTTCCATTCTCCTTCTTTAAATCTGCAGGACCGCCTGTCCTATCGGCACCAGACCTACTGCCTCTCCTTTCAGTTACAGGACCGCCCCGTTCAGCCAGGGCCTACTGCCTTTTCAACTACTATACACAGTATAGAACATAACATTGCTTTCAGTTTAAGAGCACTGAGTCATCTCTACTTGACTCCTATCAGGACTCAGGGTTTACCTTCTATCCTAACTTTCTATCAGCATTATCAAAACATTTTCTATCAAACATTAAGCCTTCTCATTATCTTTCTTCCTTTCATGCATGCTGGACACCACGTCTATCCCTACGGGTCCACTGCATCCTTCTTCTATCTTTCACCTTTTACTTCTCAGAGTACATCATCAGTATTTCTTCACATTTAACTAATTAAACACATATAACTGTCTCGTACAAACATTATCATCACTTTTCTCTCATCAACATTATTGCTACTTGTCTTAAGCAATATCGGCCAATGAACATCCCCTTTAAGAGGGGACCAAGTCTCTGCGGGGTAGCGTATCTTCTCAAGCTACCAGTCCATACTCAGCAAAGGTTCCAGTACGGTATCTTCGCAAAGAGTCTTTCTTTAAGTAAAACCAGTAGGGAGCGCCTTTAGTAAGGTGCAAACTATGTACAAGAAGTTCGGATCATGCACTGTTCATGATTTCAGCAGTTCTGTAAACTTTGTGCAAAAACTTGGAAAACAAACAAGAAAACAAAACAATAGGGATCCCAGGTCCATAGAAGGATCCCTTTAAAAGTTAACCCTGAACGGGTTTTGGCAGCAACATAAAAGCAATAAAACAGTAACTATTTACAAGTGAGAAAGTACAGTAAAATCTTACTGTGGTGGTCTCCGATCTGGCCTCACCAGGCCAACGGATCGCACTGGTGAGCCAGGAAGCGGTTCCGGTCCCAGCAGCGATAAAATCCCTCGCCGGGAGGCCCTTCTCACTGGCAGGTGCACACGTTCCTCCGGGGCACGGCGAGGCCGGGCTTCTCGAGGTTCCGCAGGGCCGGGTTCTGCTGCTTTCCCCACGGGATCATCTTCTTCCGGTGTTCCGGCAGCAGCCTGGAGGGCAATGCATCGCTGCACGCCTCGCGCCATCCAGCCAGCCTCTCCCGTAGCCCTCCTCCATCTGGTGTAAGTCACCGCATCACCTGGCTCCAGGTCGCGGGGAAATCTTCCGCTGCAGGGCTCCACCTCCTCCCGATCCACGTGGATTTGTAGCGGCTCCCCGATCTCCTGGATAACCCCACGTCCATATCGGGGGTTGAAGGAGACCACTACACCCCAGTGGGACAGCGGGATCTCCGTGGGCTGGCCTAACCGAGTAAGCACGCGGGCATCGGCCTCCAGCCGGCGGGCTAGCTGTCGGGCCTCGGCTGCAGCCACACATTCTTCAGACAGCGGCAAAGGGGGTCGGCCCACTGGTGGCTCTGTAGGGGTCAGACCCCGCAGCGTTGGTGCTTCTGGGACTGTGTCGGGTTGCGCAGCCTCAGGCCGGATCGGGTCAGTCCCACGCGGGGTTCCTGGTGTCGCCATCTTTGCCTTCTCTCTAATGTCCTCTTCCCGCGGTCTCTTTCGTGGGCGGCCCCGTCTCCATGGTCTCCACCCTCCAAACAGGATCAGGAGGCGGACCTCGGCCGTTGACGGACACGTCCTCAGGACCAGGAAATGTTTAGACTGGGCGGCCATTGCCCTTCGCGCTCTCTAGCTTGTCTACGCCCACTCCACGCCCCTCTTCTTCTCCTGCGCCTCTCCTCAGCGCTGCAATGGCGGCGGTTTTGGCGGCAAGTGGCGCAGCACACAGTCTTTGCAATAAAGTACAGTCCAAGCACAGGAAATCACAGTTCCAAGGCACACATGACCTGATTCCTCAGGCTTAAGTAGATCCTGTTCGTGACGCCAAGTTGGAGCGCCCCCACACCGCCGCAGGGCCGAGGGGTACCCGGAGCCGGGCCTCTGGGATCTCAGTCCTGGGGTTGTCACGGTGGCTAGACCCGGTCCGTGGCCCTGTCTGTCAGTGGGGGACGTCCGGTGCAATAAGTGGTGTTGTAACGGTGCAGTTGTGGGGTGCAGGTCGCGGTAAATAACGAGGACACCAGGTTGCAGTCTCTTTACCTCTTTACTGAAGATCTCTGGGTCCTCAGTCCAGAATACGGTTCACCAGGCTGCGCAAGTCCGGCCGGTCCAATGGCACCTCCAGAGTTCTCTTCCCAGGTGGAAATCGGTGCCTTCCTTCTTAGCGCTATGTGTTGTAGTCCTTCCCTGCTATGCTTACGGAAAGTACCCCACAACTGTTGTGTCTGTTTCTTAAGTTCCCTCACAACAACTCGATTAACTGATCTTCTGCTAATCATCCGCCCCTTCCTGATGTCACAGTTAGAACGGCACCCGTTTGTCGGGTAGGCCTGGAGTTCTTCCGGGACCCTAGAGTCGCCCCTCTCCCGCAATTGCCTCCCAAGACTTCATAGGTGATTTAGGTGAGACAGCCCGCCTGAGACTGACTGCCCTGCCGCTGTTTGGAGTATTGCTTGAAGCTGAATGTTATTCCACTCCCTCGGCGTTCCGGCCACCGGTAATGCGCCTCAGTAGGGTGTTGCTCCGGTCTTACAGCATGACCCCTACTGGTATTCTCCTATTGCTTGATCTCGTTTCTCACTCAGCACAATCTATCTCGCTTCTAGTCCTTTCTTGGGTCCCGCCGCTTCCCGGAGCTGGCGCGGACACGTTACGTTCTTTTCAATGCCAAGCCTCTGTCAGGATCCCACCCCTGACAGAGACCCTACTGTCTCTTCCTCCACAACACCCTCTGCCACCAGGTGTTGCTTCATCCAATCCAGTCAGCTTTCTGCTCTAACTTCCTGCCTGACCCCCAGTTTACCCACTATGGTGGGGAGTGGCCTAATGAATAGAACCCTTAGCTCCCCCCAGAGGCCCAGCTGTGAAATGTATTGGTGTCTGTGATACCTGATCAGATGAACTCCTTCAGTGCCATCGGACGCACCGTAGCTCCCCTTAGTGGCGGAGCCACAGTACTGCAACGACCAGGACTCTGGGGCGCTGCACTCCCCCCTGGTTAAACACAGTACTCCGGGACTGGGAAGAAAACAACAATACAAGTTAGCAAAAAGACATACAATTTTGTTGAGTGCAATAACAATAAGTATACTTGAACAAGCTTCCCTTTATGGGAGGTGAGGACACTTGAACGTTACAAAACATGGTTAAATATCATAGCAACATGCTATAATTAACTTTCCTTACCCAACCGGGTATTCTACTAAGTGCAAAAATTGTTGAACAATAATTTAACCTTGCCTTTAAGGACATACACTTTTAGTCCACTAAAGACCTTCCTATAATCACATTATAAGGTAATTTAACTTTTTCCATTCTCCTTCTTTAAATCTGCAGGACCGCCTGTCCTATCGGCACCAGACCTACTGCCTCTCCTTTCAGTTACAGGACCGCCCCGTTCAGCCAGGGCCTACTGCCTTTTCAACTACTATACACAGTATAGAACATAACATTGCTTTCAGTTTAAGAGCACTGAGTCATCTCTACTTGACTCCTATCAGGACTCAGGGTTTACCTTCTATCCTAACTTTCTATCAGCATTATCAAAACATTTTCTATCAAACATTAAGCCTTCTCATTATCTTTCTTCCTTTCATGCATGCTGGACACCACGTCTATCCCTACGGGTCCACTGCATCCTTCTTCTATCTTTCACCTTTTACTTCTCAGAGTACATCATCAGTATTTCTTCACATTTAACTAATTAAACACATATAACTGTCTCGTACAAACATTATCATCACTTTTCTCTCATCAACATTATTGCTACTTGTCTTAAGCAATATCGGCCAATGAACATCCCCTTTAAGAGGGGACCAAGTCTCTGCGGGGTAGCGTATCTTCTCAAGCTACCAGTCCATACTCAGCAAAGGTTCCAGTACGGTATCTTCGCAAAGAGTCTTTCTTTAAGTAAAACCAGTAGGGAGCGCCTTTAGTAAGGTGCAAACTATGTACAAGAAGTTCGGATCATGCACTGTTCATGATTTCAGCAGTTCTGTAAACTTTGTGCAAAAACTTGGAAAACAAACAAGAAAACAAAACAATAGGGATCCCAGGTCCATAGAAGGATCCCTTTAAAAGTTAACCCTGAACGGGTTTTGGCAGCAACATAAAAGCAATAAAACAGTAACTATTTACAAGTGAGAAAGTACAGTAAAATCTTACTGTGGTGGTCTCCGATCTGGCCTCACCAGGCCAACGGATCGCACTGGTGAGCCAGGAAGCGGTTCCGGTCCCAGCAGCGATAAAATCCCTCGCCGGGAGGCCCTTCTCACTGGCAGGTGCACACGTTCCTCCGGGGCACGGCGAGGCCGGGCTTCTCGAGGTTCCGCAGGGCCGGGTTCTGCTGCTTTCCCCACGGGATCATCTTCTTCCGGTGTTCCGGCAGCAGCCTGGAGGGCAATGCATCGCTGCACGCCTCGCGCCATCCAGCCAGCCTCTCCCGTAGCCCTCCTCCATCTGGTGTAAGTCACCGCATCACCTGGCTCCAGGTCGCGGGGAAATCTTCCGCTGCAGGGCTCCACCTCCTCCCGATCCACGTGGATTTGTAGCGGCTCCCCGATCTCCTGGATAACCCCACGTCCATATCGGGGGTTGAAGGAGACCACTACACCCCAGTGGGACAGCGGGATCTCCGTGGGCTGGCCTAACCGAGTAAGCACGCGGGCATCGGCCTCCAGCCGGCGGGCTAGCTGTCGGGCCTCGGCTGCAGCCACACATTCTTCAGACAGCGGCAAAGGGGGTCGGCCCACTGGTGGCTCTGTAGGGGTCAGACCCCGCAGCGTTGGTGCTTCTGGGACTGTGTCGGGTTGCGCAGCCTCAGGCCGGATCGGGTCAGTCCCACGCGGGGTTCCTGGTGTCGCCATCTTTGCCTTCTCTCTAATGTCCTCTTCCCGCGGTCTCTTTCGTGGGCGGCCCCGTCTCCATGGTCTCCACCCTCCAAACAGGATCAGGAGGCGGACCTCGGCCGTTGACGGACACGTCCTCAGGACCAGGAAATGTTTAGACTGGGCGGCCATTGCCCTTCGCGCTCTCTAGCTTGTCTACGCCCACTCCACGCCCCTCTTCTTCTCCTGCGCCTCTCCTCAGCGCTGCAATGGCGGCGGTTTTGGCGGCAAGTGGCGCAGCACACAGTCTTTGCAATAAAGTACAGTCCAAGCACAGGAAATCACAGTTCCAAGGCACACATGACCTGATTCCTCAGGCTTAAGTAGATCCTGTTCGTGACGCCAAGTTGGAGCGCCCCCACACCGCCGCAGGGCCGAGGGGTACCCGGAGCCGGGCCTCTGGGATCTCAGTCCTGGGGTTGTCACGGTGGCTAGACCCGGTCCGTGGCCCTGTCTGTCAGTGGGGGACGTCCGGTGCAATAAGTGGTGTTGTAACGGTGCAGTTGTGGGGTGCAGGTCGCGGTAAATAACGAGGACACCAGGTTGCAGTCTCTTTACCTCTTTACTGAAGATCTCTGGGTCCTCAGTCCAGAATACGGTTCACCAGGCTGCGCAAGTCCGGCCGGTCCAATGGCACCTCCAGAGTTCTCTTCCCAGGTGGAAATCGGTGCCTTCCTTCTTAGCGCTATGTGTTGTAGTCCTTCCCTGCTATGCTTACGGAAAGTACCCCACAACTGTTGTGTCTGTTTCTTAAGTTCCCTCACAACAACTCGATTAACTGATCTTCTGCTAATCATCCGTCCCTTCCTGATGTCACAGTTAGAACGGCACCCGTTTGTCGGGTAGGCCTGGAGTTCTTCCGGGACCCTAGAGTCGCCCCTCTCCCGCAATTGCCTCCCAAGACTTCATAGGTGATTTAGGTGAGACAGCCCGCCTGAGACTGACTGCCCTGCCACTGTTTGGAGTATTGCTTGAAGCTGAATGTTATTCCACTCCCTCGGCGTTCCGGCCACCGGTAATGCGCCTCAGTAGGGTGTTGCTCCGGTCTTACAGCATGACCCCTACTGGTATTCTCCTATTGCTTGATCTCGTTTCTCACTCAGCACAATCTATCTCGCTTCTAGTCCTTTCTTGGGTCCCGCCGCTTCCCGGAGCTGGCGCGGACCCGTTACGTTCTTTTCAATGCCAAGCCTCTGTCAGGATCCCACCCCTGACAGAGACCCTACTGTCTCTTCCTCCACAACACCCTCTGCCACCAGGTGTTGCTTCGTCCAATCCAGTCAGCTTTCTGCTCTAACTTCCTGCCTGACCCCCAGTTTACCCACTATGGTGGGGAGTGGCCTAATGAATAGAACCCTTAGCTCCCCCCGGAGGCCCAGCTGTGAAATGTATTGGTGTCTGTGATACCTGATCAGATGAACTCCTTCAGTGCCATCGGACGCACCGTAGCTCCCCTTAGTGGCGGAGCCACAGTACTGCAACGACCAGGACTCTGGGGCGCTGCATTTCAACATCCGGTGATGTTCAGAAGGTCCTCATACACCACCAACACCAACCTTAACCTAAAGTATAAAAATGACTAAACATGTCTGGTCCATTGCCTGACTTATATCCCTTAACTCACATAAACTTTGGCACTATAGTTGATTCTTGATACCATTGCTTACTTTGCTTACTACTGACTGTTTTACGCTGAATTACCCGTATGTCAGTGCCTATAAGTAGCTCGTGCTTAAACATCATTACCGGCTAATATGCCACCAGGATTAGTAATGGGTCAGTATCCGTAACTAAGGTCTAAGGGGTAACATTTCTCCTTGTGGAGAGTGACATTACGGCTCTTGCATTCCAAGGTGAGGAGAATTATTCACCATGCAATGTTCCTCTGAGAAATTTAGCTTCCAACACGTGGCGCTATAGAGTTCAAGTCCTCTTCCTCTCTGAAGAGGCAATTTGCATATCCGTAAGTAAGATTTCGGTCTCATGCTAAGTAGCATTTGATCCCTCTCAGAGGCTGCCTCCCCTTGTCATCCCCAGTATTCTTACCTTGTAACCAGCTGAACAGGATTGACTATCTAATGCCTCATCTTGACAGCCTGACATTTTCTAAACAGCCTCCATTCAGGTCTGAGGAATGACCTTCCTCTGAAGAGTCTGCTCTTCTCTGATTCATTGTGACAGAAGATTATCGCCTGAAGCCTGGACTGCCTACAGTTACATAGCATGCCTTAAATATTAAATATATCCTCCTTTAAAAGTATTCTCCCTAAATGAGCTCTCCTCAAAATGGCCTCCTTAACCAAGTTCTTAAATGAAACCCACCCTAAATGTGTCTTCCTTAAATATGATCTATTTAAAAAGAATTCCTTAAAAAAAACCCTATTGTTCCAATAAAAAATGTATAAAAAGTATATATATATTTGAAAGTAGCACTAGCAAAAAAACATAAAATTTGGATGCACACCCTTTGGAATAAATAACTGCAATCAGTCATTTCTTATAACCATCTACAAGCTTCTTACACCTCTAAATTGGAATTTTGGAGCACTCTTCTTTTGCAAACTGCTCCAGGTCTCTCATATGTGAAGGCGCCTTCTCCCAAGAGCAATTTTAAGATCTCTCCAAAGGTGTTCAATGAGATTTAGATCCAGACTCATTGCTGGCTGTTATGATTGAACTGGTGGTTAGGAGCACTAGAAATGACCAGATAAGCAAACTAGTAATACAGGACGAGCTCTGGGAAGTGGGAGCTCTGCTGACCGCAACCCCTAATCCTATCACAACAACTAGAAATAGCCGTGGAGCGTTCCTGACTCTGCCTAGACGCCTCTTCACAGCCTAAGAGCTAACTACCCCTAAAGATAGAAAATACAGCCTACCTTGCCTCAGAGAAATTCCCCAAAGAAATAGGCAGCCCCCCACACATATTGACTGTGAGTTAAGATGGAAGTCACAAACACAGGAATGAAATAGGTTCCAGCAAAGGAGGCCAGCCTGTGCAAAAGAAACCACCGCACCGACTCACGGCGCGGTGGTGCCACTCTGCATCCCAGAGCTTCCAGCTAACAGGACAAAATCATGATAGCAAGCTGGACAAAAAAACAGTGGTAACAAATAAGCTAGCAGGGACTTAGCTTTTGCTGAAGTAGACAGGTCATCTGAAAGACCCAAGAGAACTGAACCAGTACTAGGACATTGACAGCTGGCATCAAGTAACGATCTGAGTGGAGTTAAATAGAGCAGCCAGCCAAGGCCTAAACGAGATCAGCTGGAGAAGGAATCTCAGAACCAGCAGCTCCACTCACAGCCACCAGAGGGAGTCCATGAACAGAACTCGCCGAAGTACCATTCATAACCACAGGAGGGAGCTCGAGAACAGAATTCACAACAGTACCCCCCCCTTGAGGAGGGGTCACCGAACCCTCACCAGAGCCTCCAGGCCGATCCGGACGAGCCAAATGAAAGGCACGAACAAGATCGGCAGCATGAACATCAGAGGCAACCACCCAGGAATTATCCTCCTGACCATAACCTTTCCACTTGACTAGGTACTGAAGTTTCCGTCTCGAAATACGAGAATCCAAAATCTTCTCCACCACATACTCCAACTCCCCCTCAACCAACACCGGGGCAGGAGGATCAACAGAGGGAACCATAGGAGCCACATATCTCCACAATAACGACCTATGAAACACATTATGGATGGCGAAAGAAGCTGGAAGGTCCAAACGAAATGACACAGGATTAAGAATTTCAGAAATCTTATAAGGACCAATGAAACGAGGCTTAAACTTAGGAGACGAAACCTTCATAGGAACAAAACGAGACGACAACCAAACCAAATCCCCAACACGAAGTCGGGGACCAACACAGCGACGGCGGTTAGCAAAACGTTGAGCCTTCTCCTGGGACAATGTCAAATTGTCCACTACGTGAGTCCAAATTTGCTGCAACCTGTCCACCACAGAATCCACACCAGGACAGTCCGAAGGCTCAACCTGCCCTGAAGAAAAACGAGGGTGGAAACCAGAATTACAGAAAAAAGGCGAAACCAAAGTGGCCGAGCTGGCCCGATTATTAAGGGCGAACTCAGCCAAAGGCAAGAAGGACACCCAATCATCCTGATCAGCAGAAACAAAGCATCTCAGTTATGTTTCCAAAGTCTGATTGGTTCATTCAGTTTGGCCATTTGTCTGAGGATGGAAAGCTGAAGAAAAAGACAAATGAATGCCCATCTTAGCACAAAAGGACCGCCAAAATCTTGAAACAAACTGGGAACCTCTGTCCGACACGATGTTCTCCGGAATGCCATGTACACGAACCACATGCTGGAAAAACAATGGAACCAAATCAGAGGAGGAAGGCAATTTAGGCAAAGGTATCAAATGGACCATCTTAGAGAAGCGATCACAAACCACCCAGATAACTGACATCCTCTGAGAGACAGGGAGATCTGAAATAAAATCCATGGAAATATGCGTCCAGGGCCTTTTCGGGACCGGCAAGGGCAAAAGCAACCCACTGGCACGAGAACAGCAGGGCTTAGCCCGAGCACAAGTCCCACAGGACTGCACAAAAGAACGCACATCTCGTGACAAGGAAGGCCACCAAAAGGATCTAGCCACCAAATCTCTGGTACCAAAGATTCCCGGATGACCAGCCAACACCGAACAATGAACCTCAGAGATAACTCTACTAGTCCATCTATCAGGGACAAACAGCTTCTCCACTGGGCAACGGTCAGGTCTATCAGCCTGAAACTCCTGCAGCACCCGCCGCAAATCAGGGGAGATGGCAGACAAAACTACCCCCTCTTTGAGAATACCAGCCGGCTCAGGAACTCCCGGAGAATCAGGCACAAAACTCCTTGAAAGGGCATCAGCCTTCACATTCTTAGAACCCGGAAGGTAGGAAACCACAAAATTGAAGCGGGAGAAAAACAGCGACCATCGAGCCTGTCTAGGATTCAACCGCTTGGCAGACTCGAGATAAGTCAGATTCTTGTGATCCGTTAAGACCACCACGCGATGCTTGGCTCCTTCAAGCCAATGTCGCCACTCCTCAAACGCCCACTTCATAGCCAACAACTCTCGATTGCCCACATCATAATTGCGCTCAGCAGGCGAAAACTTTCTAGAAAAGAAAGCACATGGTTTCATCACAGAGCCATCAGAACCTCTTTGAGACAAAACAGCCCCTGCTCCAATCTCAGAAGCATCCACCTCGACCTGAAACGGGAGCGAAACATCTGGCTGACACAACACAGGGGCAGAAGAAAAACGACGCTTCAGCTCCTGAAAAGCCTCAACGGCCGCAGAGGACCAATTGACCACATCAGCACCTTTCTTGGTCAAATCAGTCAATGGTTTAACAACACTAGAAAAATTAGCGATGAAGCGACGGTAAAAATTAGCAAAGCCCAGGAATTTCTGAAGGCTCTTCACAGAAGTAGGCTGAGTCCAATCATAAATGGCCTGAACTTTAACAGGGTCCATCTCGATAGTAGAAGGGGAAAAAATGAAGCCCAAAAATGAAACCTTCTGAACTCCAAAGAGACATTTAGACCCCTTCACAAACAAGGAATTAGCACGAAGGACCTGGAACACCATTCTGACCTGCTTCACATGAGACTCCCAATCGTCCGAAAAGACCAAAATATCATCCAAATATACAATCATGAATCTATCCAGGTACTTTCGGAAGATGTCATGCATAAAGGACTGAAACACAGATGGAGCATTAGAAAGCCCGAATGGCATCACCAAGTACTCAAAATGGCCCTCGGGCGTATTAAATGCTGTTTTCCATTCGTCGCCCCGTTTAATACGCACAAGATTATACGCCCCTCGAAGATCTATCTTGGTGAACCAGCTAGCCCCCTTAATCCGAGCAAACAAATCAGACAATAGTGGCAAAGGGTACTGAAATTTGAAGGTGATTTTATTGAGAAGGCGTTAATCTATACAAGGTCTCAGAGAACCATCCTTCTTGGCCACAAAAAAGAACCCTGCTCCCAACGGTGACGACGACGGGCGAATATGCCCTTTCTCCAAGGACTCCTGTATATAACTCCGCATTGCAGCGTGTTCTGGCACAGATAAATTGAACAGTCGGCCCTTCGGGAACTTACTACCAGGAATCAAATTAATAGCACAATCGCAATCCCTATTAGGAGGTAGGGCACTGGATTTGGGCTCATCAAATACATCCCGGTAATCTGACAAGAACTCAGGGACTTCAGAAGGATGGGAAGACGAAATAGACAACAATGGGACATCCCCATGTACCCCTTGACAACCCCAGCTGGATACAGACATTGATTTCCAATCCAATACTGGATTATGGACCTGTAGCCATGGCAAACCCAAAACGACCACATCATGCAGATTATGCAACACCAAAAAACCGAATATCCTCCTGATGTGCAGGAGCCATGCACATGGTCAATTAAGTCCAGTACTGAGGCTTATTCTTGACCAAAGGTGTAGCATCAATTCCTCTCAATGGAATAGGATACTGTAAGGGCTCCAAGAAAAAACCACAGCGCCTGGCAAACTCCAAGTCCATCAAATTCAGGGCAGCGCCTGAATCCACAAATGCCATAACAGAATAGGACGACAAAGAGCAAATCAGAGTAACGGACAAAATAAATTTTGGCTGTACCGTACCAATGGTGGCAGACCTAGCAAACCGTTTACTGCGCTTAGGACAATCAGAGATAGCATGAGTGGAGTCACCACAGTAAAAACACAGCCCATTCTGACGTCTGTACTCTTGCTGTTCAGCTCTGGTCAAGGTCCTGTCACATTGCATAGGCTCAGGCCTCTGCTCAGAAAACACCGCCAAATGGTGCACATTTTTGCGCTCACGTAAGCGTCGATCTTAATGGCCAAGGACATAGACTCATTCAGACCAGCAGGCGTGGGGAATCCCACCATAACATCCTTAAGGGCCTCAGAAAGACCCTTTCTGAAAATTTCCGCCAGGGCACATTCATTCCACTGAGTAAGCACAGACCATTTTCTAAACTTCTGACAATATACCTCCGCTTCATCCTGACCCTGACACAAAGCCAGCAAAATTTTCTCTGCCTGATCCACTGAATCTGGTTCATCATAAAGCAATCCAAGCGCCAGAAAAAACGCATCTACATTACGCAATGCAGGATCTCCTGGCGCAAGGGAAAATGCCCAGTCTTGACGGTCGCCACGCAGCAAAGAAATAATGATTTTTACTTGCTGAATGGGGTCACCAGAGGAGCGGGGTTTCAAAGCAAAAAACAGTCTACAATTATTTTTGAAATTCAGGAACTCAGATCTATCCCCAGAAAACAAATCAGGAATTGGAATTCTGGGTTCTAACATCGGGTTCTGAACTACATAATCTTGAATGCCTTGTACCCTTGCAGTGAGTTGATCCACACAAGAGGACAGACCTTGAATGTCCATATCTACACCTGTGTCCTGAACCACCCAGAGATTTAGGGGAAAAGAGAAACAAAACACACTGCAGAGAAAAAAAAAATGGTCTCAGAACTTCTCTTATCCCTCTATTGAGATGCATTAACACTTTGCAGGCCAGCTGTACTGTTATGATTGAACTGGTGGTTAGGAGCACTAGAAATGACCAGATGAGCAAACTAGTAATACAGGACGAGCTCTGGGAAGTGGGAGCTCTGCTGACCGCAACCCCTAATCCTATCACAACAACTAGAAATAGCCGTGGAGCGTTCCTGACTCTGCCTAGACGCCTCTTCACAGCCTAAGAGCTAACTACCCCTAAAGATAGAAAATACAGCCTACCTTGCCTCAGAGAAATTCCCCAAAGAAATAGGCAGCCCCCCACACATATTGACTGTGAGTTAAGATGGAAGTCACAAACACAGGAATGAAATAGGTTTCAGCAAAGGAGGCCAGCCTTAACTAAACAGACTGAGGATAGAAAAGGTATCTTTGCGGTCAGCATAAAAAACTAACAAAAAACCATGCAGAGTGTGCAAAAGAAACCACCGCACCGACTCACGGTGCAGTGGTGTCACTCTGCATCCCAGAGCTTCCAGCTAACAGGACAAAATCATGATAGCAAGCTGGACAAAAAAACAGTGGTAACAAATAAGCTAGCAGGGACTTAGCTTTTGCTGAAGTAGACAGGTCATCTGAAAGATCCAAGAGAACTGAACCAGTACTAGGACATTGACAGCTGGCATCAAGTAACGATCTGAGTGGAGTTAAATAGAGCAGCCAGCCAAGGCCTAAACGAGATCAGCTGGAGAAGGAATCTCAGAACCAGCAGCTCCACTCACAGCCACCAGAGGGAGTCCATGAACAGAACTCGCCGAAGTACCATTCATAACCACAGGAGGGAGCTCGAGAACAGAATTCACAACAGCTGGCCACTTCAGAACTATCCAGGGCTTTGTTTCCACCTATTTCTTCTGGGGGTTTCTTGAAGTATGTTGGGGCTCATTGCCCAGCTGGACCTAGGATGGACCCAAAATCTATTGATAATCTTCAGATTTCATGATGCCATGCATGCAGTCCAGTCACCCAGTGCTACAGGCAGCAAAACAACTCCAAAACATCTGTGAACCTCTACCATATTTGACTGTAGGTACTGTGTTCTTTTTTGTAGACCTCATTCTGTTTTCTGCAAACAGTAAAATGATGTGATTTACCAAAAAGCTCTATCTTGGTCTCATCTTTCCACAAGACACTTTCCCAGAAGAATTTGGGCTTTCTCACATACATTTTGGCAAACTGCAGTCAAGCTTTTTTATGTCTCTGCGTCTGCAGTGAGGACCTCCTGGGTCTCCTGCCATAGTGTTTAATTTCACTCAAATGTTAACGTATAGTTTGTACTGACAGTGATGCACCCTGACCATGCAGGACAGCTTGAATTTCTTGGAACTTGATTGGGACTGCTTATCCACCCTCCAGACTATCCTGCGTTGCAACCTTTCATCAATTTTTCTCTGCCATCCACGTCCAAGGAGATTAGCTACAGTGCCATATGGTGGAATGTGTTGAGAACGATAATACATAAAAATGATCAATGTAAATCTAAATGAATATCCCATGGAGGTCTGGTTTTGGAATGATACTCAAAATCAAAGTGAAAAGTCAAATTACAGGCTGATCCAACTTCAGTGGAAATGCCTCAAGACAGGGAAATGATGCTCAGTAGTGTGTGTGGCCTCCACGTGCCTGTATGATCTCCCTACAACGCCTGGGCATGCTCCTGATGAGGCGGCGGATGGTCTCCTGAGGGCTCTCCTCCCAGACCTGGACTAAAGCATCCGCCAACTCTTGGACAGTCTGTGATGCAACGTGACGTTGGTGGATGGAGCAAGACATGATGTCCCAGATGTGTTCAATCGGATTCAGGTCTGGGGAACGGGCGGGCCAGTCCATAGCTTCAATGCCTTCATCTTGCAGGAACTGCGGACACACTCAAGCCACATAAGGTCTGGCATTGTCCTGCATTAGGAGGGACCCAGGGCCAACCACACCAGCATATGGTCTCACAAGAGGTCTGAGGATCTCATCTCGGTACCTAATCGCAGTCAGGCTACCTCTGGTGAGCACATGGAGGGCTGTGTGGCCCTCCAAAGAAATCCCACCCTACACCATTACTGACCCACTGCCAAACCGGTCATGCTGAAGGATGTTGCAGGCAGATCGCACTCCACGGCGTCTCCACACTCTGTCACTTCTGTCACATGTGCTCAGTGTGAACCTGCTTTCATCTGTGAAGAGCACAGGGTGCCAGTGGCGAATTTGCCAATCCTGGTGTTCTGTGGCAAAGGTCAAGCGTCCTGCACGGTGTTGAGCTATGAGCACAACCCCCATCTATGGACGTTGGGCACACAGACCATCCTCATGGAGTCGGTTTCTAACCGTTTGTGCAGACACATGCCCATTTGTGGCCTGCTGGAGGTCATTTTGCAGGGCTCTGGCAGTGCTCCTCCTGTTCCTCCTTGCACAAAGGCTGATATAGCAGTCCTGCTGCTGAGTTGTTGCCCTTCTACGGCCCCCTCCATGTCTCCTGATGTACTGGCCTGTCTCCTGGTAGCTCCTCCAGCCTCTGGACACTACTCTGACAGAAACAGCAAACCTTTTTGCCACAGCTAGCATTGATGTGCCATCTCGGATGAGCTGCACTACCTGAGACACTTGTGTGGGTTGTAGAGTCCGTCTCATACTACCACGAGTGTGAAAGCACAACCAACATTCAAAAGTGACCAAAACATCAGCCAGAAAGCATTGGTACTGAGATGTGGTCTTTGGTCCCCACCTGCAGAATCACTCCTTTATTGAGGGTGTCTTGATAATTGCCAATAATTTCCATCTGTTGTCTATTCCATTTGCACAACAGCATGTGAAATTGATTGTCAAACAGTGTTACTTCCTAAGTGGACAGTTTAATTTCACACAAGTTTGATTTACTTGGAGTTATATTCTGTTGTTTAAGTGTTCCCTTTATTTTTTTGAGCAGTGTAATATATTTATATATATTCTGTTGTGAATGGTGGATCCTGTGTTATCTACTGGATATAGAGGTGTTATTTGTAATTGTACAGGAGGGGAATGAGGTGGACTGTCACACCACATATTGTGAATGGGGGAGCAAGTTTTTTTACTGTATATAGAGGTGTTATCAGTCATTGTACAGGAGGAGGAGGTGAGCTGTGACATCACCTATTGTGAATGGTGGATCCTGTGTTATCCACTGTATATAGAGGTGTTATCAGTCGTTGTACTGGAGGAGGAGGTGAGCTGTGATATCACCTATTGTGAATGGTGGATCCTGTGTTATCTACTGTATATAGAGGTGTTATCAGTCATTGTACAGGAGGAGGAGGTGAGCTGTGACATCACCTATTGTGAATGGTGGATCCTGTGTTATCTACTGTATATAGAGGTGTTATCAGTCATTGTACAGGAGGAGGAGGTGAGCTGTGACATCACCTATTGTGAATGGTGGATCCTGTGTTATCTACTGTATATAGAGGTGTTATCAGTCATTGTACAGGAGGGGGAGGAGGTGAGCTGTGATATCACCTATTGTGAATGGTGGATCCTGTGTTATCTACTGTATATAGAGGTGTTATCAGTCATTGTACAGGAGGAGGTGAGCTGTGACATCACCTATTGTGAATGGTGGATTCTGTGTTATCTATTGTAGTATATAGAGGTGTTATCAGTCATTGTACAGGAGGGGGAGGAGGTGAGCTGTGACCACCTATTGTGAATGGTGGATCCTGTTATCTACTGTATATAGAGGTTCAGTCATTGTACAGGAGGAGGAGGTGAGCTGTGACATCACCTATTGTGAATGGTGGATCATGTGATATGTACTGTATAAAGAGGTGATTGAAAAACACTCTAAAGCAAGGTGTGAACAGGTGCCTACCTAGAGTCAGGTACACATGAATTGGCCAATTTGTGCTCTAAGCATCTTCAATTTTTCATATTTCTACTGCAATAATGCAATACAATTTTCATATTTCATGCTAGCATGCTATAGCGCCACAGAGTGCTGCCTTGTTTGTTTGATTTGCTATAAAGCCAACTTCTAGTTTTTATGTACATAGAATGTAAAAGGAATGTAAGTAATTTTGTAAATTATTTTTCTTTCTTTTCCTTACAGCATGTATGTCTAAGTATTACGTGTGATTACAAAAAAGAGTCTGTGGTTATTTTTCTTCCAGAAATAGCGCCACTCTTTTTCCACTGGTAGAATCTAATATTACAACTGAGCCCCATTTATTTCTATTGTGCAATACCCAAAACTGTCCACGGACAAGAATGGTGCTCTTTCTGGGAAAAAAAAATATTTGGCCCCCTTTTTTCTAATCTCATAAAACCCCTTCAAATCCTTTCTCATCCAGAACTGTGTTTACAAGTGTGCGACTGCCAAGCTCATATTTCCCGGCATACCCTGCTGCTTTATTTTGAGAAGCATAGTCTTTACACCAGATACTGTGCAGTAATATGTAATCTGACTCTCCTGGAATGCAGAGTATTGAGTTATATGCTCTCAGCTAAACTGTCAGGGGCTTATTTTTTGCCCACGGATTCCATTAGTAACCAGCTGCATTTTGAGTGCAGCTCTGAGGTATAATAGGTGTAAACAAGGATTAATACAAGCAATATGATGTATAGCTGCAAAGTGACTCAATATTTGGAGATTTGAACTATCAATCATATCTAATCCATATATTTAATAAGTTTTATGTGTTATGAAAACAGACATATCCGAGATGTTAAATGCTCATATAATTTCCCTTCTGCCAAAGAGGATGAATGGACAAGGCCCAGTGTGGGTTGTGGGCACTGAGTAAAGGGCAGCTGTTGCGTCTTGTGATCACGGTCTTGTCTGACCGAACACTATGGGGAATCATTGACTCACAGCCGGGGGCCGCTAAATAACATTGATCTGAGTATGACAAGAGCCTTAAAGGGCTACAAACCCTATAATCTATCTACGACTTACTGTGCACTTGTAAATAATCTGCTGGCCCTGCTGAAGCAGAAGTTGGTAGCAGAGAAGATCAAGTCAGAAAATGGGAAATGGTATCTATTAATCAACAGGACCCGGGGTCACACTTGCGAGTGCAATGCGAGAAACTCACGCAAGTTTCTCGAATCAATACCCGGCACTGCCGCAGGCACTCGGGACCGGAGCGTTCAGCTGCATAGAAATACATGTAGTTGAACGCTCCGGTCCCGAGTGCCAGCGGCAGTGCCGGGTATTGACAGGAGAGACTCACGCACGTTTCTCGCATTGCACTCGCAAGTGTGACACCGGCCTTAAAGGGGTTGTTCAGAGTTATAAAAATGGAGATTTTTTTTTCTCCAAAAACAGTGCTGTAATTGTCCACAGGTTGTGTGTGGTATTGCACCTCATGCCTTCTCACTTGTGTGATGTTCATCTGAAATTTGTGATGCAATTCCATGGAGAGGTATGGCACTGTTGGGGGAGGTTGTGGCCATATTTTTTTTTTTACTTCTATGCAACCCCAATTAATAACCCAGCAGGCTTACTTGTTTATACAGTGGAACAAATATATGCAGCAAGCCTGTTTCCTAATCAAAGTATATGCTAGAAAATATATATGTATATCCTTAATAAATTTAATAAAGGAAAAAAGTGGCCGCTGCACAGCGAAAAGAATGGCAAACCATTCGGGGTACTAACAAAGCAAAAAAACGGAATTGGAAATCAGAAAAGTTACCATATAAGTATAAAAGGATTAAGGCCAAGACATATAAATATATATAAAAAATGCCTTTATTTGTATTTTGGCAAATGGCATTACATAATGTGCCTGTACTTGGGAAAATTCTTAAATACAAGATAAAAAATATATATATATTTTTTTATATATATTTTGTCCGTCCAGTTATTAATTTATTGTTAAAAAATATATATATTTTTATCTTGTATTTAAGAATTTTCCCAAGTACAGGCACATTATGTAGTGCCATTTGCCAAAATACAAATAAAGGCAAATACAGTCTGATGCAGCAGCGTTAGATGTGTGAACAGCTCCAGAGAAGAGTTTGTTATGTTTACATGAAATGAAGGTATAACACTGTTTGGAGAAGATAGCAGCCATGTCTTTTTTTTTTTTAATTCTGCACAACCCCAATTAATAACCCAGCAGACTTAGGTGTTTGTACAGTCTGATGCAGCAGCATTAGGTATGTGAACAGCTCCAGAGAAGAGTTTGTTATGCCTACATGAAACAAAGGTTTAATCAGGCCTGAGCAAGGAAGTAGATGCAAATTGTAGAACAGGAGTTTGATGAGGAGATGATTCCAGCTGAGTGAACTAAGCACAAGGTAACTGAACACAAAGCCTACCTAACAGACACATATGGGTGCTCATGCCAGGCTTAAAAGGCCTGGGGTGATGATGTCACTGGAGTACACTGGTCAATTTGTGAATCCCAGTGTGGACCACAGAAAAAGGAACCAGCGTCGAAGCTGGGGCAGGCGTGTAATGTCTGTACATAAATCTTCCCATAGATCTGGGCATCAGGGGTTGAATTGGAGGTCAAACTTCTAGGAGCCCAGGCCATCAGGGTGTTGTCCCCTTTAGAAATGACAGGACAGGTGCATGATCTGAAGACGCAGGCCTTTATTACATAAATATACGCAAACAGTTGGGGTGGACTTGATCTATCCAGTTTTTATGGGTTATTATGTATCATATACAGTATTCTACAGCTCAGGTACAGTATTTGGCTATATAATAGCCAATGTATATAAACCATACCTTCCAACTCTTTCTTTGTAGGGAGATTGTGCCTCTCGAAGCGCCTAATTTTTGTTTATATTACCACATCCCCTTTATGGCCGGCCACAACCCATCCGCAAACAGGTACCGCCCCTTTAATACGGTTCAGAGTGTTGTCAAGTATGATATAGACCAGACATGTGATTGCATTGAGGATCGTTGTGAGATGTGATGTCTTCACCATGTTTTCTCTCTACCTACAGATCGTCTACTTCACGGCCACGTTCCCCTATGTCGTCTTGCTCATCCTCCTTGTTCGTGGTGCCATGTTGCCTGGTGCTTCTGAAGGCATCATATACTACCTTAAACCCGACTGGTCTAAGCTTGGGCATGCCCAGGTAAAAAATATAGAATTGAGCTTGTCAGGTTATGCATTTCCTATTACAGTCATCCATAAAACCGACATCAATCAGCTGACAATAATGAGAAAAAGCTTTTATCCGGTGTCCCAGGAGGAGCCTTAATCTTGGCATCTCGGAGCAGATTGTGTAGGTTGTAAATTCTGCAGTGAACTTTATTTTCGAGCAGAATCTCATCACCTACAGATTTCTCTCAATCATTACTGTGGTTAAAATGAAATGTCTAAGGTTTAATTTTTCACCCGGTGGTCATTAGCCGGCTCATTGAGCAGGAACATACAATTGCTTCTCACAAAATTAGAATATCAACAAAAAGTTAATTTACTCCAGTTCTTCAATACAAAAAGTGAAACTCATATATTATAAAGAGTCATTACACACAGATTGATCTATTTCACGTGTTTATTTCTGTTAATGTTACAGCCAATGAATACCCAAACGTCATTATCTCAGTAAATTAGAATACTTTATAACACCAGCTTGAAAAATGATTTTAAAATCCGAAACGTTAGCCTAATGAAATGTATGTTCAGTAAATGCACTCAATACTTGGTCTGGGCTCCTTTTGCATCAATTACTTCATCAATGCGACGTGGCATGGAGGCAATCAGCCTGTAGCGCTGCTGAGGTGTTATGGAAGCCCAGTTTGCTTTGATAGCAGCCTTCAGCTCGTCTGCATTGTTGGGTTTGGTGTCTCTCATCTTCCTCTTGACAATACCCCATAGATTCTCTATGGGGTTAAGGTCAGGCGAGTTTGCTGGCCAATCAAGCACAGTGATACTGTTGGTTGTAAACCAGGTATTGGTACTTTTGCCAGTGTGGACAGGTGCCAAGTCCTGCTGGAGAATGAAATTTCCATCTCCAAAAAGCTTGTCAGCAGAGGCAAGCATGAAGTGCTCTAAAATTCCCTGGTAGACGGTGGTGCTGACTTTGGACTTGATAAAACACAGTGGACCTACAGCAGCAGATTACATGGCTCCCCAAACCATCACTGGGACCTTGATTTCCAAATTAAATGCAAAAATTACTTTCATCTCAAAACAACACCTTGGATCACTGAGCAACAGTCCAGTTCTTTTTCTTCTTGGCCCAGGTAAGACGCTTCTGCTTCTGGCGTTGTCTATTGGTCATGATTGGCTTGACACAAGGAATGCGACACTTGTAGCTGGCGGTTCAGACTGGAGCGTAGAAATACATGCAGCCGCATGCTCCGGTCCCACTTCCGGGTATTGATGCGCGAGTTTCTCGCATTGCACTCGCAAGTGTCACCCGGCTTTATCCTCCTTGTGGAGTGTGTCACTGACTGCCTTCTAGACATCTGTCAAGTCAGCAGTCTTCCCCATGATTGTGGAGCCTACTGAAGCAGACTAAAGGACCTTTTAAAAAGCTTAGGAAGCCTTTGCAGGTGTTATTTGTTAACTAGATGGTGGCCCGATTCTAACGCATCGGGTATTCTAGAATATGTATGTATGTCTGTATGTATATAGCAGCCACATAGTATATAGCACAGGCCACGTACCAAACAGTATATAACACAGCCCACGCAGTATATAACATTGCCCATGTAGTATTGCCCACGTAGTATATAGCAGCCACGTAGTATATAACACTGCTCACGTAGAATATAGCACAGCCCACGCAGTATATAACACTGCCCACACAGTATATAACAGTGGCCACGTAATATATAGCACAGCCCACGCAGTATATAACACAGGCCACGCAGTATATAACACAGCCTAAGTAGTATATAGCACAGCCCACGCAGTATATAACAGTGGCCACGTAGTATATAGCTCAGCCCACGCAGTATAAAACACAGGCCAAGCAGTATATAACACAGCCCACGTAGTATATAGCACAGCCCACGCAGTATATAACAGTGGCCACGTAATATATTGCACAGCCCACGCAGTATATAACACAGGCCATGCAGTATATAACACAGCCCACGTAGTATATAGCTCAGCCCATGCAGTATATAACACAGCCCACGTAGTATATAGCACAGCCCACGCAGTATATAACAGTGTCCACGTAATATATAGCACAGCCCACGCAGTATATAACACAGCCCACGTAGTATATAGCACAGCCCACGTAGTATATAGCACAGCCCACGCAGTATATAACAGTGGCCACATAATATATAGCACAGCCCACGCAGTACATAACACAGGCCACGCAGTATATAACACAGCCCATATAGTATATAGCACAGCCCACGCAGTATATAACAGTGGCCACGTAGTATATAGCACAGCCCATGCAGTATATAACACAGCCCACGCAGTATATACAAAGCCCATGTAGTATATAGCACAGCCCACGCAGTATATAACAGTGGCCACGCAGTATATAGCACAGCCCACGCAGTATATAACACAGGCCACGCAGTATATAACACAGCCCACATAGTATATAGCACAGCCCATGCAGTATATAACAGTGGCCACGTAATATATAGCACAGCCCACGCAGTATATAACACAGCCCACGTAGTATATAGCACAGCCCACGCAGTATATAACAGTGGCCACGCAGTATATAGCACAGGCCACGCAGTATATAACACAGCCCACATAGTATATAGCACAGCCCACGCAGTATATAACAGTGGCCACGTAATATATAGCACAGCCCACGCAGTATATAACACAGGCCACGCAGTATATAACACAGCCCACGTAGTATATAGCACAGCCTGTGCAGTATATAACACAGCCCACGTAGTATATAGCAGTGTGGGCACCATATCCCTGTTAAAAAAAAAAAAAATAGTTCTATACTCAACCGCCGGCGTCCAGCAAAGCTGTGTCGATGCGCGTGCGGCTGCCGCCAGCTTCCGCTCCCAGCGATGCATTGCGAAATTACCCAGATGACTTAGTGGTCTTGCGAGACCGCTAAGTCTTCTGGGTAATTTCGCAATGCATCTCTGGGAACAGAAGCTGGCGGCAGCCACACGCGCCTTGGCGGACGATGGAACGTGAGAATAGCAGTTTTTTTGTTTTTTTATTATTTTTAACATTAGATCTTTTTACTATTGATGCTGCATAGTCAGCATCAATAGTAAAAAGTTGGTCACACAGGGTTAATAGCAGCGTTAACGGAGTGTGTTACCCACGGCATAACGCTGTCTGTTAACGCTGTCATTAACCCTGTGTGAGCGCTGAGTGGAGGGGAGTATGGAGCGGGCACTGACTGGACAGGAGTAGGGAGGGACTAATTCTTGGCCGGACTGTGCCCATCGCTGATTGGTCGCGGCAGCCAGGACAGGCAGCTGGCGAGACCAATCAGCGACGCGGGATTTCCGTGACGGAAGTTGCAGACAGACAGACAGAAGTACCCCTTAGACAATTATATATATAGATTACTCTAATTTACTGAGATAATGGGGGTTTTCATTGGCCGTAAGCCATAATCATCAACATTAACAGAAATAAACACTTGAAATAGATCACTCTGTTTGTAATGACTTTATATAATATATGAGTTTCACTTTTTATATTGAAGAACTGAAATAAATTACATTTTTGATGATATTCTAATTTTGTAAGAAGCACCTGTATGTGGGTCTATACATGAAGATCAGTCATTACAAGATCTGCAGATTAAAGGGCATCTCCTATAGCAAGTTAAAAAATATAGTTGTAATCGGGATTCCCCAATGTTGTTCCTCCAAAACTACAACCCCATCATGCCTTGACAACTGAATTGAATACACTGGCATAGCATGGGGTAGTGTTGGGTAAAGGAACGGTGACTCTGGGCACCAAATTCTACGGTGGTACAAAATTTTATATCAAATAATTCAGCAGTACTGGAAGTACTGCTTCTTCTTGGTGTGACTCTCACTTGTAATTTACTCAGTAAAGAGACAGAGATCTGCTGTGATAACTGTCCTTATTTTCATTTTTTTTAAGTTTTACCTGTGAAAGATAAAAACACTAACATCATAATAACTTTTATATTTTTACAAACTAGAGTTAGAGCTAGGGTTGTTTCTGGGACAAATATTAGGGTAAGAGCTAGGGATTCTGGGGCAAATAATAGGGTAAGGGCTAGGGTTGGTTCTTTGGCAAAGGTTAGGGTGACGGCTAGGGTTGGTTCTTGAGCAAAGGTTAGGATGAGGGCTAGGGTTGGCTCTTGAGCATAGGTTAAGATGAGGGCTAGGGTTGGTTCTTGAGCAAAGGTTAGGATGAGGGCTAGGGTTGGTTCTTGAGCAAAGGTTAGGATAAGGGCTAGGGTTGGTTCTTGAGAAAAGGTTAGGATGAGGGCTAGGGTTGGCTCTTGAGCATAGGTTAAGATGAAGGCTAGGGTTGGCTCTTGAGCATAGGTTAAGATGAGGGCTAGGGTTGGTTCTTGAGCAAAGGTTAGGATGAGGGCTAGGGTTGGTTCTTGAGCAAAGGTTAGGATAAGGGCTAGGGTTGGTTCTTGAGAAAAGGTTAGGATGAGGGCTAGGGTTGGCTCTTGAGCATAGGTTAAGATGAGGGCTAGGGTTGGTTCTTGAGCAAAGGTTGGATGAGGGCTAAGGTTGGTTCTTGAGCAAAGGTTAGGATGAGGTCTAGGGTTGGTTCTTGAGCAAAGGTTAGGATGAGGGCTAGGGTTGGCTCTTGAGCATGGGTTAAGATAAGGGCTAGGGTTGGCTCTTGAGCATAGGTTAAGATGAGGGCTAGGGTTGGTTCTTGAGCAAAGGTTAGGATGAGGGGTAGGGTTGGTTTTAGGGCAAAAGTTATTGCTATGCTTACGGCTAGGGTTGATGCTAGGGCAAAGGTTTAGCCTAGGGCTAAGGTTAGGTTTAGGGCTAGGCTTTGTGCTAGGACTAAGGTTAGACCTAGGGTTAGGGCTATGATTTGTGCCAGGGCTAAGACTATAGCTAGGATTAGGACTAGAGCTAAGGTTAGAGCTAAGGTTAGGGCTAGAGTTAATGTTAGGGCTAAGGTTAGAGCTAGGGTTAGGGCTAGGATCGGTACTAGAGCTAAGGTTAGAGCTAGGGTTGGTGCTAAGGCTAAGGTAAGAGCAAGGGATAGGGCTAGCGTAGGTGCTAGGTTTAGGGTAACAAAATAGTTGCATTTTAAATGTATTAATAAATAGAAATAAAAGAATACATAACTTCTTAAAATACCATACTCATGCTTGTGGGAAAAGGGATTCACTACTGGATTGGTGGAATGGACTGATGGATTGCTAATAGTACACAGGTTAGTGACACTAAGTACGTGCTGTGAGCAGGTTCCTGCTAATGTATGCAGGAACATACAAGTAATGTGTAATTTTTCTCATTGTGCACAGGTTTGGATTGATGCCGGGACACAGATCTTCTTCTCTTATGCCATAGGACTGGGAGCTCTTACTGCACTGGGCAGCTATAATCGCTTCAACAATGACTGCTACAAGTAAGAAAGTATAGCGTGCATGCAAACACGTCCAGTCCCCCTGTTTTGCTTTCCGTAAAGGGCACTGGTTGTGTTTATGGCCGGGATTATATTTTTCCACCTCCGTAATTCATGCATTTAGCGGGCAGCATTCACTTTCTGTATACTGTGGGGGTAGAGTATCAGCACATGGAGTACTGAATGAAAGGAACTCACAGGGGCAAAGGGTTCATCCTGTCCCCTGCCAAGTGAAAGGCATTTGTGACAAACACGCATCTACTCTTCCAGGCATCCGGGGAAATAGCCATCAGCCTTTCCATAAACTGCACATCTGTGTTGCACTGTCTATTACTGGCTACAGAATCACTCAACTGAGAATCTGTCAGTGAGCTCATTCTGACGGTCTTTTGGGAGAATTTGTTACTCTTATGTCTGATTTATGACCAGACCACATCAAAGTTGACTGTGCCACGAACAAAGAGCCTGTAAAAGCCAAACAGCGCCACATTTTTAATGAAACACAAATGCAAAAATGATTGTTAGTGCCCCAAACTGGCACTTAAGTTAAAAAAAAGTCTGCAAAAGGTGGACATTTTTTTTAATCACCATTATTCAAATAGTATTGCATATCCTCCAAAGTCTAAGGAACTCTTAGTAGCCATTTCCTCCGTCATTCTAAGATCGATTACAAAATTGTAAAATTGAGCCCCAACACATGGCAGATGAGCACGCTCTTAGTTAATGCAATATCGGGAACTTTTGCCACAATATGATGGGTCACTTTAAGGAAACAGGAGCAGACGTCTGACAGCAGGGTTATATAATGAGATTGATGGCTGTACAAAAACAGCTGCTGAAAGGAGAAACCCCCGGGGGCAGAATGGCATGACAGCTGCAGTGTGTAATATGGGTGGATGGGCCGACACGGCTGCCACCGACCACGTGGGGTGAGCCTGATTCCTGTGGTCCTCCCCCTTATTCATGAAGAAATTCTTAGTGCAACAACTGATCTCAGATCTATTACAAGGGATGATGTCAGTCTGAACGAAGACCCCTATACCTTCCCAACCTCTGCCAAAAAGCAACTAACGCATGCAACAGACTTTTAAAAAGATGTTCTTGGATTAAATGGAAGTAGCCATTTTGAGAATTCACCAATCTCTTAATTTCTATGTTTTAAGACCTCCTCCATGGAGTACAGTCAAAGACTTAGGCCAGGTTCATATTGCGTTAGGGCAGTCCGTTCAACGCATGCGTTAACGCAAGTGGCGTGAACGATCGCGTTATGCGATCGCGCTAGTGCAGATGCTCCATCTGCGCTAGCGGTGATGGACCCCGAAACGCTGCAGACCGCGTCCGAGGGTCCGTCACAGAACGACGGCACATCGCTAACGCATGCCGATTATGACATGCGTTAGCGATGCACTACACAATTGCAGTCAATGGGTTCGCTAACACATCAGTTACATAGCATTAGTGCCGCTATGTAACGGATGTGTAGCGCCCCCCACTGCCGCAGGGCTGAGGGGTACCCGGTATCGGGCCTCTGAGTCTCTGCTCTGGGGTTGTCACGGTGGCTAGGCCCCGGTCCGTGACCCTGCCGAGGGGCGCACAGTCAAAGATGTGGATAGATGTGGATGGTGATGGTGGTGCAGATGCCGTAGTGGTGCGGTGCAGTAAATAACGAGGACACCAGGTTGCAGTCTCTTTACCTCTTTACTGAAGATCTCTGGGTCCTCAGTCCAGAATACGGTTCACCAGGCTGCGCAAGTCCGGCCGGTCCAATGGCACCTCCAGAGTTCTCTTCACAGGTGGAAATCTGTGCCTTCCCTCTAGCGCTAGGTGTTGCGGTCCTTCCCTGCTGTGCTTACAGAAAGTCCCCACAACTGTTGTGTCTGTTTCTTAAGTTCCCTCAGAACTCGATTAGATGATGTTCTGCTAATCCTCCGTCCCTCCCTGAGGTTCTGGTTGGGACGGCACCCGTTTGACGGGTAGGCTCGGAGCTCTTCCGGGACCCTAGAGTCGCCCCTCTCCACAAGTTGCCCCCCAAGACTGCATAGGTGATTTAAGTGAGACAGCCCGCCTTAGACTGACTGTCCTGCCGCTGTTTAGAGTATTGCTTGAAGCTGAATATTATAATACTCTCTCGGCGTTCCGGCCACCGGTTGTGCGCCTCAGTAGGATGTTGCCTCGGTCTTACAGCACGACTCCTACTGGTATTCTCCTTATTGCTTTGATCTCGTTTCTCACTCAGCACAATCTATCTCGCTTCTGATCCTTTCTTGGGCACCGCCGCTATCCTGAGCAGGCACGGTCCCGTTACGTTCGCTCAAGTTGCCAAGCCTCTGTCAGGATCCCACCCCTGACAGAGACCCTACTGTATCTTCCCCCACAACACCCTCTGCCACAAGGTGTTGCCTGGTTCCAACCCAGTCAGCTTTCTCCTCTAACTTCCTGCCTGACCCCCAGTTTACCCACTATGGTGGGGAGTGGCCTAGTGAATAGAACCCTTAGCTCCCCCCGGAGGCCCGACTATGAAATGTATTGGTGTCTGTGATACCTGATCAGATGAACTCCTTCAGTGCCATCAGACGTGCCATAGCTCCCCTTAGCGGCGGAGCCACAGTACTGCAACGACCAGGACTCTGGGGCGCTGCACTCCCCCCTGGTTAAACACAGTACTCCGGGACTGGGAAGAAAACAACAATATACAAGTTAGCAAAAAGACATACAGTTTTGTTGAGTGCAATAACAATAAGTAAGCTTGAACAGAGCTTCCCTTTATGGGAGGTGAGGACGCTTGAACGTTACAAACATAGTTAACATTATAAATTACAGGCTATAAATAACTCCTGTTACCCAACCGGGTATTCTACTTAGTGCAAACTTTTGAATAATAAGTTAACATTGTCCTTAAGGATGTACACTCTGAATCCACTAAAGACCTTCTTATAATCACATTATAAGGCAATTTAACTTTTACATTCTCCTTCTTTAAATCTGCAGGACCGCCTGTCCTATCGGCACCAGACCTACTGCCTCTCCTTTCTCACAGGACCGCTCCTTTCAGCCCGAGCCTTCTGTCTTTCAACTACTATACACAGTATAGAACATAACATTACTTTCAGTTTAAGAGCACCGAGCCATCTCTACATGACTCCTATGAGGACTCAGGGTTTACCTTCTGTCCTCGTTGTCTATCAACATTATCAAACATTTTCTATAGAACGTTAAACCTTCTCATTATCTTTCTCACTAACATGCACGCTGGACACTACGTCTACCCCTACGGGCCCACTGCGTCCTTCTTCTAGCTTTCTCTTTCTTTCAGGGAACATCATCAGCATTTCTTTACAATTAACTAGTTGGATACATATAACTTTTTCTCGCAAACATTATCATCACTTTCTCTTTATCAAAACATTATTGCTATCTCTCAGTCTTAAAGCAATATTACTCTCTTAAGTGCAACAAATGAACATCCCCTTTAAGAGGGGACCAAGTCTCTATGAGGTAGCATATCTTCTCAAGCTACCAGTCTGTACTCAGCAAAGGTTCCAGTGTGGTATCTTCACAAAGAGTCCTTTTTTAAGTAAAACCAGTAGGGAGCACCTTTAATAAGGTGCAAACTATTTACAAAAAGTTTGTATCATGCACTGTTCATGATTGCGGCAGTTCTGGAAACTTTGTATAAAAAAACTCAGAAAAAATAAACAAAACAATAGGGATCCCGGGTCAACAAAGGGATCCCTTTAAGAGTTTACCCTGAACGGGTTTAGCAGCAAAACAGGAAAACAGTAACTATATACATACTCATGGTATCGAGGTTTATCCTTCCAAGTCTGGGGGTGGCCTTTGTTTTTCGGCCGATGCAGCACCTGTACTGGTAGTTGGTCTCTCAGATGCCATCAGATCAGCCGGTGTCTGGATTTGAAGGCTAATCCTGCTTGCAAGTTCAGTGGCCGCAACAAGGCGTACGGTGGTGATAGTAACAAGATCTGGCAAATCAGGCTCAGTCATGATCGGGGCAACAGGTGATGCTCCCTCAGGCTCACACCGTCGGACGTTCCGAGCGCACCACCCTTGTGCGTTCCGGTGGCGGGTGTAGGTCACCTGATCCCCCTTTCGCAAGGGATCCCCATCTCGGCTGCAGCAGGGAGTTTTCACGTTGTAACTAGTAACAAAGACGTCAGTTGGTAGTCCCGGTTCCTGTATGGAGCCCCATCCCCTCTTCGGGTGGTAGGCCAGCACAGTTCCCCGCTTTACCACGTCTTTCCTGCCGTGCGCAGACTTTCTACGTTGTGTATCATGTTGTTCGGCCTCGTCTCGATCCTTCCAGTGGTGGATTAGACATTGCTTATATTGCTCCCAAGTGAGCATGGCAAGGGTGAGGCCGTCCTCCCGGGCTCCATCCGGCCCGGTCCAGGGGGTTTCCCACCGGAGGATCACCCCGTCTGGGCCCACATCTATGGGTTCTCCCATCTTGGTTGGTAGCGGAGGCACTAGCTTCCCCATCGTGTTAGAGGTGAGGATCACCCGCTACACCGAGAAGAAACGATTATTGCTGGGGTGAGGAGCGGTCACAGGAGCGGGATCGGTCAGGGGAGCCGGATCGGTCGGGGGAGCAGAATCGGCCGGGGGAGTAGGGGTGCCGTCCATACCTGCGCCTGATGTGATTCCACCGATGTCGATCTGTTCCGTTGACAAGGACACTGGAATCGGCTGCAGCCCAGACCGCGGTTCCTCTTCGGCAGCCTCTGGATGCAGCTCCGCTCTCCATGGCTCCTCCTCCGCTAGTTCCAAGGTTGGGATAGGTAGATTCGGCCCCTCCGCCGCCGGCTCCAAGGAGTTCAGATCCTTCCGCGGCGGTGGGCACTGGTCCGCTATTGGCGGGCGAGGGCAAGTCGGAACCGCTCCTTCCATGCCCGGGCACTCGCTGATCATCATCGCGGTCCGACATTCGGTGGCAATGCATGCATCTGGCTCCGCCATTTCTCCAGGGTCGAGCTCCTCCTTCACCTCGTTCCCGCCGTTGAAGTCAGTGGGCTGTCCTCTGCTTTGAGGCAGGTCATCGCTTTGCAGCAAGAGGCGCAGGGGGCGGTCGCCGTTTCTGGCGCCACTTTGATAGGCTCCTCCCATGGCACGCCCTCCTTCTTCTTTGGCGCAGCAATGGCGGCGGTTTTGGCGGGAACTTCTGGCGGCAAGCGGCAATACACAGCCCTTCCAATAAAGTACAGTAAATCACAGTTCCAAGGCACACATGACCTGATTCTTCAGGCTTAAGTAGATCCTGTTCGTGACGCCAAGTTGTAGCGCCCCCCACTGCCGCAGGGCCGAGGGGTACCCGGTACCGGGCCTCTGAGTCTCTGCTCTGGGGTTGTCACGGTGGCTAGGCCCCGGTCCGTGACCCTGCCGAGGGGCGCACAGTCAAAGATGTGGATAGATGTGGATGGTGATGGTGGTGCAGATGCCGTAGTGGTGCGGTGCAGTAAATAACGAGGACACCAGGTTGCAGTCTCTTTACCTCTTTACTGAAGATCTCTGGGTCCTCAGTCCAGAATACGGTTCACCAGGCTGCGCAAGTCCGGCCGGTCCAATGGCACCTCCAGAGTTCTCTTCACAGGTGGAAATCTGTGCCTTCCCTCTAGCGCTAGGTGTTGCGGTCCTTCCCTGCTGTGCTTACAGAAAGTCCCCACAACTGTTGTGTCTGTTTCTTAAGTTCCCTCAGAACTCGATTAGATGATGTTCTGCTAATCCTCCGTCCCTCCCTGATGTTCTGGTTGGGACGGCACCCGTTTGACGGGTAGGCTCGGAGCTCTTCCGGGACCCTAGAGTCGCCCCTCTCCACAAGTTGCCCCCCAAGACTGCATAGGTGATTTAAGTGAGACAGCCCGCCTTAGACTGACTGTCCTGCCGCTGTTTAGAGTATTGCTTGAAGCTGAATATTATAATACTCTCTCGGCGTTCCGGCCACCGGTTGTGCGCCTCAGTAGGATGTTGCCTCGGTCTTACAGCACGACTCCTACTGGTATTCTCCTTATTGCTTTGATCTCGTTTCTCACTCAGCACAATCTATCTCGCTTCTGATCCTTTCTTGGGCACCGCCGCTATCCTGAGCAGGCACGGTCCCGTTACGTTCGCTCAAGTTGCCAAGCCTCTGTCAGGATCCCACCCCTGACAGAGACCCTACTGTATCTTCCCCCACAACACCCTCTGCCACAAGGTGTTGCCTGGTTCCAACCCAGTCAGCTTTCTCCTCTAACTTCCTGCCTGACCCCCAGTTTACCCACTATGGTGGGGAGTGGCCTAGTGAATAGAACCCTTAGCTCCCCCCGGAGGCCCGACTATGAAATGTATTGGTGTCTGTGATACCTGATCAGATGAACTCCTTCAGTGCCATCAGACGTGCCATAGCTCCCCTTAGCGGCGGAGCCACAGTACTGCAACGACCAGGACTCTGGGGCGCTGCAGATGCCATCAGCACATTGCCATTAACGCAATGTGAACCCGGCCTAACATAAAAGAGGTGATCCCATCTGGCCTGTCCTTCTTGATTTTTATGGTGTGTATATATAGAGGAGAACTCTATGCAGGTTCAATACCCATGAGGAATGGGTCATCATGCTCTTGGACCCAAGTCTCTACAGGCTTCTTTGGAGCTATTGGGTTCATCTCCAACACTAAATCACATAGAGTTCAGTTAGGGCTTAAATGGGTTTTCGAGGCTTAAAGAGTAACTGTCATCATATTTTATTTTTTATATATATAACTCAATAGTACAGGTGAAAATAAGACACTTTGTGATATATATTATTAGAGAAAGCTGCTTCTTTCTCCTGCTGGGTTGATATTTCATTTTGTAAACTACGTATTCACATTACTGAGATAGTGGAACTGTTGTTTCGGGAGCACTTGCAGCAGAATGTGTCTCCCAATAGTACCTCCCTCCCTCTCCATATAACTTTATGAGCACAAACTATCATCTCCTATGTCAATAATGTGAAAATCTGTTTCACTGAATACAATTTTCTAAACATGAATTGAAAGTGAAAGATCAATGTAGGAGAAGAGCAAAGCAAATTTCCCTGATAAGATATATTGCACAGTTTGTGATTTTCATGTGTACTATTGATTTCTGAAAAAAAAAAAACACAACAAATCCACTTTAAGACATTGATGACCTATCCTTAGAATAGGTTCTTGGATATTGCAGTTTAGCGCTTAATCATTGAATAGGAACTGAGCTAAAGTACCCAAGAACGACCACTGGACAGTATACAGACCACTTGCATCTGACCCTCACCGGTATCAGACCCCCACTAATCTCATATTGATGCCCTAACCTGAGAATCAGCCATCAATTTAAATTTCATGTGTTAACTTTACCAAGTTGCTGCATTTAAAGTTGAGGAACCTTTCACAAATCCCATAAGTTAGATAAACATCTGTAGCGGTGAAGTGTGTTCTGACCAGCTCCAACTTTCTCCTCAGAGATGCCTTTGTCCTCGCGCTTATTAACAGTGGGACCAGTTTCTTCGCTGGCTTTGTGGTCTTCTCCATTCTTGGATTTATGGCAAATGAGCAGGGAGTGGACATTTCCAAAGTTGCTGAATCGGGTAGGTACTTTCTGGATAACCTGTTTTTCGAGGATTCCTTACTCCTCCGTACATGTCTACCAAGAGAAACATCTGCTGTGCTTCTCTGCTTTATTTGTCTACATTGATGGAAGAATTAGTCTTGTCTCGATTTATCACACCTTTCATAATAGTGTTAATTCCAGCTAACAGTCCTTACGTCTAATGTGTTTTCTATACTCAGGGCCTGGATTGGCATTTATTGCGTATCCCCGGGCGGTGAGTCTGATGCCAGTGGCCCCTCTCTGGTCTGCTCTCTTCTTCTTTATGCTGCTTCTCCTTGGCTTGGACAGCCAGGTAACTATCTTTCTATTCATGCAACATTAATAGTGTAGCTATGCCAGTAAAAAAAATTCTTGGCCAATTGTATGTAGATTTGTAAAATCCTACATTGAAACCTAAAAATCAATGCAGTTAAGTTGGCATTAGGGGGTTGGGTTGGTATGTGCGTCCATGAGAAGGATATCCTTGATATCAGAGTATAGATTATTCTGGGTTGTTATCGGCACAGAACAGAATACCACAGGGCCTGGCTTATCTAGGAGGTGTGTAGCTAAACGGCAACTTGGGGTGGCTGAGCTGACGATAGGGCTTCTAATCGGGCATCTAATGGGTGCAGATAGAACAAATTTTTTTCCTGGCTTTCTTGCTGGTAGCTTAGCTGCCGACACAGCTCCAATCGCAGGGAGGATTGGGGAGCAGCGGGGCCCATGGCCTAGCAAACTTTTGCGCCGCAGGTGGTGGATGTGGTTTGTGGACCCACTGTGCCTTGGGGGCGTAGCTAAGCGACTACCAGGTGTTCACTGGAGCTCATGATGGTGGAATCAGGCTTGGCCGCAGGTAGCCATCAGATACCACTCCTGGGCAGTCCCCAATACTGCAGCTGCTGACCCCAGGGGTCAAGTGCGCAGACATGGATATGGACTCGGACTCCGTGCAGACTAATAGGTTCTGGATCCTCTGCAGAATGGTTACTGACATGGACATGGCCATGGGCTCCGTTAAGAGTAATAAATTCAGGATCCTCAGGCAGAACGGCTACTGACACAGAAAGACAGGACAGATTCAGGTACCGCCGGAGTGGATCCAAGATACAGATGCGGCTTCAGTGTTCCAAAACTGGTTGCAGCAGTCCAGAGATGCATAATACCAGTACAGGCAATGGAACAGGGACTTCGGGTTCACGACTGGCCGGAATAGAACTAGGGATTCTGGTTCAGTACACTGGCCACAACAGGACTAGGGATTCCGGTTCAGGACACTGGCCACACCTGAACCAGGGTTCGGGTTCAGGACACTGGCTACACTGCGACCAGGTATTCAGGTACAGGACACTGGCCACACTGTGACCAGGGGTTTGGGTACAGGACACTGGCCACACCATTGGCAGGGATTTGGGTTCAGGACACTGGCCACACCATTGCCAGGGATTCAGGTTCAGGACACTGGCCCCAACAGCGCCAGGGATTCAGGTTCAGGACACTGTCCACACCGGGACTATGGATTCGGGTTCAGGACTATGGCCACACCAGGACCAGGGAACCTCACAACTTCACTGGTAGAACACCACACTACCTAATGACTGAATGTGTTGCTTGGCACCTCCCTATTGGGGAGGGTGCCTTTTAAACAAGATGACTCCCAGCTATTGGCTGGGAGCCATTTTGCAAGTCAGCTTGGTTACTAAATGCCTCTCAGCGTTACCTGGACTCAATACAGGAAGTAAGCAGTGAGCATGCTGGGGACAATGCTGTGCGGACAAGGCAGTGAGTATGTCAGCATAGCATTACACATACAACAAAGAAGATTTTGCAGTCCCTATATCAGTAAACCCTTTAAAGAGTAACTTCACCTGCTAAAAAAATGAGTTATATACCTTGCAAAAGTTCCTGAACTCCCCTGGTTCTTCCGCTTTTTTCCATTTTGTGCTGCGCTTCTCCATTGTAGAGATATTCACATTCATTGCTTTTGGAGAGCAGTATGTGAAATCTCTGCCTGTTATGCAACTGAGCATTTCTTTTGAGTCTTTTCTGGAGGCGTGCACTTTCACCCCTCCTTCTCAGATCTTGCCCATCACAGCTCGGGAGTGACTGAGACTGCTAGATCAGTGGCCATTCTGTGATTGACAGTATATGAGAGGGAGTGGTGAAAACGCATGCCCCCATAGAAGACTTAGAAGAAACACTCCGTTTAACCATAAGCAGAGATTTCACATATTGTGCTTCAAAAGCAATAATTGTTAATATCTCTGCAATGGAGAGAAGCAGTGCAAAATGGAACAAAGCTGCAGAATCGGGGGAGCTCAGAACATTTTACAAGGTATTATTAAACTTAACTTTTTTGAGCAAGTCACAGGTCCTCCTTAAACAGATATTTTTCTTTTGCTAGAAGGGTTCCCGATGATGAGCTGATCACAAGGTGCCCCACTCCTGGGACCTCAAAGGATCAGCTGGGGAAAGCTTATAACGAGGGTTCAATTTCCCTGCAGCACCTCCACAGGAGAAATGAAGTATTACTCCATTTGTATTTAAATCAATGGACTGTCTATGTGTTCAGGTCCTCCAAAGTGAGAGACATCGTCTATAATCGCTATCCATTCATCCATTCAGGCTAATTAATTAATCATGAATGGGTAACTCTGAACCCCCTCCTTTGGGTATTTGGAAATGGTTTGTATATTATACAGATATATTATGACTATCAGTTATGGGTAATGTTGAGCATTCCGATACCGCAAGTATCGGGTATCGTCCGATACTTGCGGTATCGGAATTCCGATACCGAGATCCGATACTTTTGTGGTATCGGGAATCGGTATCGAAACAACATTAATGTGTAAAATAAAGAATTAAAATAAAAAATATTGATATACTCACCTGTCCGGAGGCCCCTGGACATCACCACTGGTAACCGGCAGCCTTCTTTGCTTAAAATGAGCGCGTTTATGGCCTTCCATGACGTCACGGCTTCTGATTGGTCGCGTGCCGCTCATGTGAGCGGCACGCGACCAATCAGAAGCCGTGACTTCAAGGAAGGCCATAAACGCGCTCATTTTAAGCAAAGAAGGCTGCCGGTTCACAGCGGTAAGGTCCAGGCTGCGTCGGAGAGGTGAGTATATCAATATTTTTTATTTTAATTCTTTATTTTACACATTAATATGGATCCCAGGGCCTGAAGGAGAGTTTCCTCTCCTTCAGACCCTGGGAACCATCAGGGATACCTTCCAATACTTGAGTCCCATTGACTTGTATTGGTATCGGGTATCGGTATCGGATCAGACCCGATACTTTGCCGGTATCGGCCGATACTTTCCGACACCGATACTTTCAAGTATCGGACGGTATCGCTCAACACTAGTTATGGGTGATCAAAGAACTACAACGTACTGTATATACTGTCACTTAGAAATTGTTATCTATCATTACAGTTTGTAGGCGTGGAAGGATTCATTACTGCCATCTTGGACCTGCTTCCATCACGCTATTATTTCCGCTTCCAACGAGAGGTAGCTGTGGCCGTTTTCTGTGTGGTCATGTTCCTTATTGACCTCTCTATGCTGACGGAGGTATGACACGCAATAAGCACAGCATTATTTTATCTCCTATTTCTGTAGATTATTATATACTGTTTTGTATTTTTTTCTTGCAGTACACATCTACTTTTCTTGTAGTTTGTTTTATGCAAAGTACGGTATATAAAAAATAACATGCTCACTGCCAGGAATGAGAGCAGGTTTCTTAGTCAATGTAGTATTAGGAACAATAACCCCTTTGGTTGCTATGATCTGACGCTGGCTTGTGCATGTTGTGTTATTTGCATTACTTTTATGCCCTTATTATTACTACGGACGGCTGAAAATATCACCTGAGCCTTAAGGTGACCATACACATTAGAGAAAAGTCAGCTGGGCCCAAAGTTTTTGATTAGACCAATCATCTTATGGATATGGGGGCATCCCAACTCTTCTGTGTTAGATGATGTTGAGGGACAGAAGGATGGACCCACATTAGGATTCAATAGCAAATGGAGCTAAGCTGCAATACCAGACACTTCCTACAGACAGATGTGGCACTGTTTCTGGATGAAATCAACAGGGTTGCCATTTTGATCTTATACAACCATATAGATGTAGAACATCATGGTTATAGATGACCTAACATCCTACATATGTGTTTGTCTTCACAGGGTGGCATGTATGTTTTTCAACTGTTTGACTATTATTCTGCGAGTGGAATGACCCTTCTATGGCAGACTTTTTGGCAGTGCGTAGTCATTGCCTGGGTGTATGGTAAGTCAGTGGAAACCTGAAAAATGGATATGATTTATATATTACTTCTTCCTGCAACTGTTTAAAGATCATGGTCATTTGGCAGAGAGTTGGTGCAATATCCTGGTCCATTTATGTGGTTTTGGAGTGCCAGGACTTGTGTGATATTACAATCAATCATAGTCTCATGGTCATTGGGCAGAGACTTAGCTGGAATATCCTGGTCCATTTATGTGGTTGAGGAGTGCCAGGACTTGTGTGATATTACAATCAATCATGGTCTCATGGTCATTGGGTAGAGGCATAGGTGGAAGCTCATGGGGCTTCTATGTGGATGCAGGGTGCCAGGGCTTGTGTGATACTACAATCAATAATGGTCTTATGGTCATTGGGCAGAGACATAGGTGGATGCTCATGGGGCTTCTATGTGGTTGTAGGGTGCCAGAACTTGTGTGATACTACAATCAATCATGGTCTCATGGTCATTAGGCAGAGACATATAGATGGAAGCTCATGGGGCTTCTATGTGGTTTTAGGGTGCCAGGGCTCATATGATACTACAATTAATCATGGTCAGTGAGTAGAGACTTGAGATAGACAAGAATATTCTATATATGTGGTTTTGGGGTGACAGGGCTTGTATGATACTGTAGTAATAGTCTATCATGGTTATTGGGCATAGACATCGCTGGAATATCCTGGTCTATCTACGAGTGGTTGCAGGGCACCAGGGCTTGTGTGATATTACAACCAATCGTGGCTATTGGGTAGAGACTTAGCTGTAATATCTTGGTCCATTTATTTGGCTGTAGGGTTCCAGGGCTCGTGTGATGCTAAAACCTATCGTGGTCATTAGACAGAGACTTACCTGGAAGCTCCTTGTTCATCTATGTGGTTATGGGGCACCAGAAATAAGATGATACTACATTCTGTCATAGTTAGTGGGCACAGACATAGCATGAGGTTCATGGACCTTGGACGTAATTATGGAGCATCATATGGGCTTGAATGATGGTACAACTTATCTTGGTTATTGGGCAGGTTGATCTATGTGGTTGTGAAGGACCAGGGCTTGAGTGATGATGACAATCGGTCATTGTTATTTGGAAAAGACAAAACTTCAATCTCCTGGTCAATCCATGTATTCATGTGGCGCTAGGACTCAGGTCACACCACTTTATAGTTAAACCATCTTGAGAGACCACATAGGTGGTAACAACTGAGGTACCAGGGTATAAATCTGAAATAGTTTCTTCTGCTGGTGATTTTAAGCCACTTCTACCATGGACTATGCTTGGGATAATATATCCATATAATCACAGTGCAGTGTTTCCCGACGTGGATGTGTATGAGTGAGTCAGCAAAGATAGCTGTCGGCTGAACGAATGACAGCTATCTTAGGTGTAATGGCCCCTTAACACATAAGGTGGTCCACAGGCAACCTGTCACATTAGAAACACCAGCATTATAAAATAGCATATGGGGCCATGTTAGAGATTTTGTATTGGGACCCAAAAGTTTCTACAGTAGTTTCAAGGGCTGAAAGGACATGCTAAAGATTTTAAGCCCCCATCTCTCTGTGATGTGTGATCTATATTTCAGATAGATTAAAAGTCCCATTCTATTTGCAGTGAGTCCGACCCAGAGTTCTCCAATCACTTCAGAGGCAGATGCAGGAGCTGGAGCGTGAACGGCTGTTGGCTGTCATCCAGAGCATGCGCCTCTACACAAAAACTCTGTCTTAATATAGCTCTGTCCTTGGGATCTGCTGAGCTACAGAGATGCCGCAAAGCATCTCCTAGAGCGCTTTCAAAATACCAGATTGGTCACATTTGCTACTGCATATCTTCTGTACAGAGGAAGGATTGATCTATTTGCTGACTGGCACATACATCTTATTTGTAGTCATTATAAGAATTAATATAAGGGAGTCTCTGGAAATATAGAAAAAAAAGGATAAGTGATATCCTTAAGGCTCCCAGTGTACTGATTATTGAAATTTGGTTGCAGAGAGTTTATCATGTCACAATTCTGGAGGTGTGGGATTGTCTACATGGTATATGTAGTTGATGGTGGTGGTATACCAAGTCAAATGGCAAAATACATGTACTGAAATATAAGGTCTACCATCACCATTGCTACCATCAATACCACCACCATCCAAACCACCATCCTGACGACAAATATCACAACCACCTCCATAACACCCACCATCATCATCATAACAACCACCATAATACCCACCATGAAAACCATCATTCTGATGACCAATATCACAACCACCCTTATAATGCTCACCATCACAATCATACCCACCATCCTGTCGACCAATATCATAGCTACATCCATCACACCCACTATCACATCCACCACTATTGCAACCACTACCATCACAACCACTATCATACCCACCATTGGAACCATCACCAACATCACACCTCCATCACAACCATCACAACCAAAATCACTACCGACACCAACAACATCACAACCAACACCACAACTACCACCATCACTCCCACCATCCTAGCCACTATCATCACAGTTACCATCAGAACCATCACTCATCAGGATCTCCATTATCTCACAACCATAAGTGCTGATAATAGGTACACAGAAGAATACTAGTAAAAATATAATCTGCTAATTTTGATCTTTTAATTGATTTCACGTCATCAGGTGCTGATAGATTCATGGATGACATTGCCCGTATGATTGGATATCGTCCTTTCCCTTGGATGAAATGGTGCTGGTCTCTGATCACTCCCTTCGTCTGCATGGTAAGATCACATCCTTAATTACCTGCCTGCTCGGGGTGGGATTTATAGTTTCAATACAGCTGGAAAGCCACAATTTGGAGAAAACTGATCTATGATATCGCCAAACGCAGCTGCCTTGTACCACTTGCTCAGATCCTGAAGAAAGAAGCTTATCACAACCTCCAGATGCCTGAATGAAGAACAAGCCTAATGACTTCCGTGAATATTTTCATAAAACATAAACTCATGTGACATCTTCTTCCATGAACTTGATATAGGGTTGGCTCCTAGAGCAATAAAAAAAATCTATAAAAGTTGTGAAACGTTTCCTAAATCTGCAAGTCAGTCTAGGTTTTCTTGAAGAATTTTTGTTCAAAACTTGTAGTGACTGACATACTTTCTGCTATACAGGCCATATTTATCTTTAACTTGGTGAACTACAAGCCTCTGACGTACAATAAGATCTACACATACCCATGGTGGGGTGAAGCAATTGGCTGGTGCTTTGCTTTGTCATCAATGCTGTGTGTCCCGGTGACCTTCCTTTACAAAATCACACGTGCCAAGGGGACACTGAAAGAGGTAAGTGCCCTCACTTCTACGTAAAATGAGATATAACTGTTTAGTGATGGTTCCATTCAGGGATTCACTAATCCACCAAGAGAACGGAGGATGTTCAGATGGGCCCAATCTTGGACATGATAATTAGGTTCACTTAAAGAGCTTGTCTATTTTAAAAAAAACTGTTTCCATATAGTCCTAGAAGAGAATTAGAAGAAGGGTCCACAGTTTAGGGTTTTTATATCTTGGCTAAAGTGAAAAGTGATTGCAAAAAGCATCTTTTGCTCTAAAAAACTTAATCCAATAATTTGAATAAGCATTGTGTAATTCTTAATTTGCCCTGTGGGGGCAATGAAGGGAAATGTAACACTTACTGTCAGGTTTCCTCTACAGACCACATCTGATTGTTGTGAAAGACATACCCTACGAGTAACTTGTTGTCAATGGAGCCTTTTAATAAGTAGGGTTGGTCCTAAGTGGACAAAGTAGATGCAGTTGGAGTTGATTACAATTTTAATCCCTTACAAACATTTTTTTCAAGTCTAAGACAGGACTGTACCTGTTTATGAATAATATTAAAGGGGTTGTCCAGTGAAAACACATTATCATGGGCTGATAAAATTACTGCTGGGACCTGCACCGATTGAGAAATTGGGGAGTTTTTATTCCCGACAGGGAACTTTTATAATGGAGCGGCAGGTCAGATATCTAACCACTGCTCCATTCACTTTGCCAGAAAAAAATGAGGCTTTAGAGAATGAATGGTGCAGAGATCAAGCAAACACATTTCTGCTCCATTCTAAAGGGGATAAAATTGCCCTAATCTGCCGACCAGTGGGAGTCCCAATGGTCGGACTCCCACCAATCAATAAGTTCTCGCCTATTCTGTCTATAAGTGATAACTTAGCTTCACCGGTCAACCCTTTTAAAGGGAAAACTTGAGTTTTTAGAATTCAAATTAAGATTTATTTGTGATCTCTTCACAACAAGGTACTTTTTTGGTTAATATCAATTTGTGGATGAATTTCTAAATTCACCAGAACCAAAATATATTCAGGATTTCATAGTTAACTGCTGTTTTCACTTTATTTGGTGGTTTTTGCCTTCAGTTATCATTGATTGAGTTATACTTTCTTGGTTTCCATCATTGTTCGAATTGTCACGTGAGCGAGGCCTAGGGTAGCAAAGCTGGAATTGCCAGTTATCTCCCCAAAAATACTCCTGTCAAACCATTCATATCTCTTTGAATTAAATTTAACATAGAAAATTGCCTTGTCCTGAAAATTTTCTTCTTTTCATCTATTAAAGTAGTGATAATCCTTAAATAGAAGAATGCTTACCCAATGTATCTAATGACCTTGTTGCTATTTATTGACAGCGTTGGCATCATCTAACTGAACCCATATGGGGAGCTCATCATTTAGAATACATGGCAAGTGATCCAGATGTCAAGAGCTTGACCAGCTTGAGCCCTGTGTCGGATAACAAGGTCATCATCTTCGAGACTGTTATGTGAAGTGAGCGTCTACAACCTGTGATCCTCTGAGGGTTTTGCTTCAGTCCTAGTCTCCATCTTCAATCAATGACAAAAATGTACAGTAAATTCCAACTCACAATGCAAACATCTTCCCCACCTAATGCTAAATCATCAAGACGTGAAATGATTGTCCCACACCATTGTTGGCAATGGTGAAGCAAATGTGAAGAATTTACCATAGGTTGGGTCTTCTACCTCTAAAGTATGGTCTGTTTCGAGAAAAAAAAATCTGGAAATTTACATAATGAACTTCTGTTACTGCAATCGTACTAATCTCGGTCATTAATTGCCAGCAAACATTTGGGCTACAAATTGATTTTCTTATGTTTTTAAGTAGGAAGCATCAGGTGGTCAAAAAGTGGACAGGTTGTTGAAATCTCCTTAACCAACATTGTTAATGGTTGTCCTCCTTTAGTGAACAAGATGGTAGGAAATCATCCACGAGATTAACAATTCATGACCATGAAACTACTATTCTGCTGGATGATGGATCTCCAGTTAAGCACCTTATAATGGTAAATCCTAGTACCCCAAATTGTTTGTTGATGGAGAATCTCACCAACCTGGACTTATACATTCTGTATCGATTTGTTTTAGGACATATTTGCAGAATCTAAAAGGAATACAGTATCTATGCCAAAAAGCAGAATATGTAGAACAGATACAGTTGAGTAATTCCAGATTTACACTTTTTATAAGGGGGTGGGGTGCCAAATGCTTTTGGGATATCAAAATAAATCCCTGTCTTCCTTTACTACCAGGAAAACTCATCCCAAAATATCTGTGAAAACAAATATCAGGACAGGCATCCATTGTGCACTATGGCGGGTTGCTTGCCAATGTAAATAATACTGGTGTGCTTAGAAGGATTGTTGTGCCCACTTGGTGCCAGCAATCAACACAAAGTTAGATGGCAAGCTGATAGCTTTAACCCCTTAGGACGTCAGAATTATATCCTATGCATGTACCCTCTGAAGGAAAGTGGGATGAGGTGGCCAGGTCACTTCACTGAAATCACCGCAGACAACAGCAAATGCTGAATTTGCACTTTTTCTTTCTTTTTAATTATTTTTAAATCAGTATATTTGTGCATGCATTATGTGTGCACAAGTAACCACAGAGGATGCCACCGGTATTACAAGACTTGTAAAAAAGAACAAACACTATATCGCTGCTCGTATTAGTAACTGTCCTATACCTGAAAAGGGAGGTATCTGCTGCTATATGCAATGCTGTGACCGGCGTCCATTTTGTGCCTCTAGACATAGTGAAACCTATGCATCAACCAATGCAATGCTTTGGAATAAATATATATATATAAGTGTCTGTATAATGTGTGTATATATATATATATATATCACAGACACACACACATCTATTAAATATGTGTGCATATATATGTTACGAGTCAGGGAGTGGGCCAAAGCAGACCAGATAGGTCTGCACGGGAACATAGACTGAACACTTGATACATCCCATTAATACACATATACATCTCTTCTCTATATGCCCCATTGTCAAAAATATACATTGTACCTGACATACGCAAAAAAAAAATATATGTTGCATGCCTTGACAGCAATTCTCAAAAAATGGCGGGCTTATGTTAATTTGCATTAAAAGTGGTCTTTCTGTGGCATTTGGGGTAAAATTAGGCAGGACTTAAATTATCCCTTACACTCTTAACGGTTAGTAAATATGCAGCAGGTTACCATTACCGTACGGTACGATGCAACAAGGGATATCTCCAAAATCAACAATGTTCACACAAAAATACTTGAATTACCCAATTGAATCTGATCAAAAGCAAAACTACTCCCTAATATCACTGAGTAACAGACTGGAATGATACGCGCTTCCCCGCCCAGCATCCTTAGCAGCAGAATTAGTATGCTCAATAGCTTTTTTTTTTAAAAAATGCAAATTTCTAATTTTATTATAAATATTTTTGTGCGGTAAAATGTAATTTTTATTTTTATGATGATAAAACATGTATAGAGATAATGTTTTTATGAAGGAAATATGAAAAAATGCTATATTTTGTGACTTTGTGAAAAAGGGAGGAAGAATTAGGGTAACTTTTTGTGGGCTTTTCACAGTAATTGTGATTCTGATATACTTCTCAGTCATGAGCATGTAAAAGGAGATTCCTTATTCAGTGTACGTGAAGCAGTCCCTGTCACAAATAGGCCTCATTTTTATATACGATGCACTAGGCCTTAACGGTTGCCCATGGCGACCAATCAAAGCTCAGCTTACATTTCCAAAACTGCTTTGGAGAAATGAAAGCTGAATTGTGATTGGTTGCTATGAGCAACAAGGTCTGTTTATCCATTAGACTAAGAAATGAGGCCTATATGTTTTTATTAGGCATCCACCGGCCTTCATATGTTCATGGACTACATTTTTTTTAATGGAGGCTATGTTTCTGCAGCAGCCAATGCAAATTACAGTACTGGTTGAAATGAGCAACTGATTCTCTTTTAAGTCTGCCCTAGTTGTTATAGATAATGGTGATCAGTGCAACCAAATCAGAAACCACGTCTTACTTTGCCAATGAAAGAAAGCATCTGATTGGTTGCCAAGTGGAACACTGATTTTTTTTTACCTTAGCAAGTGTCTTGAAGAAAGTTGCCGAGAGTCTAATAAAGTTTGAACAAAGAAGGAAATATATACATAACAGAACGTCTTATATAAAAAAGTCATCGGATAAAAATATAATCAAGAATTGGAAATGTGAATCAATATAATTGTATTCCACTCATACACTTGTCACTACCTCTCAGTAGTAGCAGCCATTGTTACTGAACGAATAGATGAAGTACTTAAAGGGGTAGTCTACTTGACCATTGTGGAATAAAATGGAGGAGGAAACGCTGAGGTTGAAAAAATATATAAAAAATAAATAAATGTATACCGGTCTATATATTTCTATTATTTGGTACAGTATTTTATTTTTCCCGATTATTGCCTGTCTAAAAAGGTTGTCTATCACCGTACAAACAAGAAAAAAAAATAGAAAATTGTTGTTTTCTGCAGCACACTGCCCCTGTTTACAGGAAATGTGCTGCCGAGAATATGCAAAGAGAAGGATTGTCACTGTTTAACAGGTCAGTTAACGACTGCTGATTGGCTTGTATATAGCTGATTGATTACCGGACGATTGATTACTGTACTAAATGATAGAAAACTCTATATTCCCTGGTTCAGCATCTCTCCTTCTGTACTATGCTGCCCTGGATAGAGGCCTGACAGATCCTCTTCAAATCAATTGGACAAAAAAATGGTCTGTATTTGGCTAGCCTCTACTTATACCTCAAAATACCTCACTGCCCTCTGAACAAAATGACTGGTATTTTAGCATAGTCCAGTCGTGGACTATATTAAGAGATGAGACTAGCCCGTTGCCGCCCGGGACTTTCGTCTTCCTGTTCCGCTCCAAGCGATTGACAGCTCTCTCCCATGTGTGTACATAGCCTGTCAATCAAGCGGAGCAGGGCCAGGAGAAGCACCGGACTAGTCACATCTCTCCCTATAGTCCCATATATAATCTTATTACTTCTGAGGACTTGAGGTCCAGATGTAAGAAATCCTACTGAAAAAGTTTTGCCGAATTCACTACGGCTAAGAGTGATTAAGATCAGAAGCGTTTTCACCTCTCACGTAACCTACAGCTGACGCGCTTGGCACCATTGATGAAAATAACCGCCAATTTTTTTCGTAAACACTTGCCCAATAAAATGTTTCCAGCTCATATTATTTGGGCTGACTGTGCCAAGACATTTCAGGGCATCCTAAGAACGTATTGTAGAGGCACTTCTGATGGAAAAATGAGTATTTAGAAGGAATGTGCAGACTAAGTGAGTCTGGAAAGAGTCCTTGTCCATATTCCTTGGGTAATGATTACTATGGGTAATGTTGACTTACTGTTTAGTTAATCTTTTTATTGATCTGTTCTGTGAATATTTTGCTTGTTGGGTTAATTGTTTTATTACCTGAAGTCCATTGTATTGTAGTATATGAGTAACTGTCGACAAATCCATTCTGTATTATTTTGTAAATTCTGTAATATTTCAGCTTTAACATTTTATGGCGACTACCTCTCAATGGGGGGGAGGGTTCTATGAAAGCCATTAAATTGGTTGCATAATATTAGAGTAACATGGCTGCTTTCTTCCTGAAACGAGGTCAAGGGAATAGGTATAGGCTAAAATATAAGACTACCTTTAAAGGAAGCAGATATTGTTTCTTCTTGTTTAACCCCTTTAAGGAATTCTCTACTCTATTCAAAATTTGTCATTTTTTAAATTTAAGAACAGAAGTCAGAATTACGATCAGTGGGTACAGCGATCAAGGTTGGATGGAAGTCGCATCCAGCCATACATTTTCCTTTGCAGTCTATGTATTAATTGGACTTCCTTACAAGACAGTTCTCTCCTCTGGCACGCAGAGGTGGGTCCTAAGTTCGAATCACTTTCTGTAAATCTATATGTCCTAAAAGGGCATATGGGCAAAAATTGTCCTAATTGGACAACCTCTTCAAGGAGACATTTGAAAGTCTTTCACTCATTGCTGTTCTGGCCATGAACTGGAGCAGCCATCACATCTTTGGGATTCCCAATTAAGGGCCAAATTGAGATATCCATGAAATCGTCTGAGTATGGACCACGATGCACAGACTGGTCATGGGTCTCCTGACTAACCGCAACATCCTCATAGGCATATATCATAGGCATATATGAGGCTACTGAATTCTGGATTGGAGACCCGCAGTCAGTCCATACATCACAAATCCATACACGGACCATGTTTCAAAGACATTTGAATGAGGCATTACGCTGGTAGATAGTAGACTAAATACCAATATGGTGCATAGTAGGCCACTATCAGCTTACCAGTGTTAGTGTGACAGTGCTGAGCTTTTAGAGGAATGGTGGTAAATTCCTTGTACCCATTTTCTCCAGGATAAATGATCCTACATCCAAGGTGCTATATTTTTATGGTGCCACAATGTTCTTAATTCTTTATGCACCTTGCCTAATTTTATTGTAAATCTTTCTTGTGGTGAATTTTCTTATTTGAAATACATGTTTTATGCATTTTTCTTTTATTTTCTTGAGTTCGCCCTCTACCTATCTTAAGCCCAAGCATCAGACACTTTAAACATCTTTGTACATTGTTTTAGTCACCAGCCTCATATAGAACAAGCCAAAAAAAAGACTGATTTTCAGAAATAAAGCCATTGTATATTCTTGGAGTCTTCTAAACACTCATGCGGTATCAATAGGAAGAATTTTCATTGTTTCCACATCAGTATTGTGAATTTTTGGATTTTGAGGACCTTTAGGAATGACTATTAGGCAATCAATGCCTCCTTGTATACTGTGCAATACAGAAACAAGTTGGGTTCAAAACAGTTTTGGTCGCTCTGGGTGGGAAGATAAATGCATCTAGATCCCTATATATATATATATATATATATATATATATATATATATATATATATATATATATATATATATATATATATATAAATATGTTGTTATAATTTTCCTCAACTGCACCATACTGATAGGATGTCTTTGATTGTTAGCTATGGCACCATTCTATCCGTTAGATTTGTTGTACATTATGTTGGGGCAAAATGGACGGTTAATAACTTCAGAAGGGTTCAAAAGGTTACTAAATGTCTTTGATAATTATGGTCGAAAAATTGAGATTTTACCTATTCAAGAATTGGGGTAAATTCAGAAAAGATCTAGATCTAGACATAGTTTGAAGCCTGAAGAATATCCACAGTGCAAGTTTGGAATAGACAACAAGGAAGATGTAGCGATTGATCTTCTACTGCCTTATTTTCCTTATGGGCTACTTTTGTTCTGCGTCAACATTGAGTAAAACTTCCTATAATTGTGCAGTCCATTGTTAACGGGCATCTAATGGCTCACCTATTGGGATTGTCTTCTTCTCAGCCGTATTAAATGACCAATTATTGGGATTGAAAATTAAAGAGGTAGTAAGGGAAAAAGGTCTAGATTTTCCCCAAAATATCTGTTCATAGGCTGTATCTGGTATTACAACCATTATAAATTCCAATCACACATTATTGACAGACATGGTCTTTTCCCAAATCCAGACATGCCTTTTCAACAAGGCTATTCAAGGTTGTTCATTAATTGGTTGTTACACATTAACACATATTGGTGTTTTTAATATGTGACATCCCTCCCTGGGGCAACTAAACTGTAAGCTACTTCATTCGATGCTTTATTGATTAAAGTTCAAAAATGTTTTTTAAAAAATGTAATCGTATTTTTACTTGGTCACTGTCAACCAAGAATCCACGTTAAGATTGAGGGCCAACCTCAACCATAACTGTGCTTATATTGAGCCACATTAAGTAATATAGGGAAAAAAGCCAATTGCAGGGCCACTGTAACATGGTATTAGGCTAGTGCCAATTGGTTTACTATTAGTATTGGTAGAAGACAATGTCATATGAAGTGGCCACCAGTTGTGGACCTCTTCTGTAACCATTGATCAATGTTCTGTAATAGGCTATTCTCACTAAAAAATACTTAAATACCTCCCCTCAATTTTAACTTGGCATACATATTTGTGAATGTTATCTGTAACCCCTTTATCTTAATTCATTTTTGTGTGTTGGCCCTTAAACTGTAGAACCAAGCCTACAAAGATAAGTTGCAGCCTAAGATGTCCTTAATCTATTGCTTGTAGTATGTGATTTTTCAATGTGGTCAGTCTCCCAGCTAGAGTTTAAGCTTCTATGATAAAGCCCACCAATAGATAACTGTTGGCTGACAATCGTTCAGTTGGTAGCTATCTCGACTGTCTCTACCATACACAGGAGCACTCACTCGACTGAGTGCTCCTGTGTACTCTATGAAAGAGCCGCAGCCAGACATTTCTGGCGGCGGCTTAACATAAGGATCGGCAGTCTGAAATCAGATTTGCCGCATCCTTAACTCCCAATTGTCCAGTGCTCCCATGCAGATTAGACTGTCAGCCAAACCCAACCTTATTAGCAGGTTCGGCCAACGTTTTTCTAACATGGATCGGGGGCTTCAAAGTTGTCACCCAGCTTCTGCCGTTATAAGAAATAGCACAGTAATCTTGTTTCTTTCAGATGAGCCCTAGTTTTAGTTAGCTCTGCTAAGCCATACAGTCAACTGTAGCCCATGAATACACATATGTGGGTTGTAAGGTGCCTTAGTACTTAGTAGACATGACCCCAATTGTAAAATCAGCTGCCCTTGTACTTGCTGTCATAGACTGACAGGTCAAGCCGTGCACCCCTTCACTGAGCCAGATACTGTAATGTTTCATTGGAGGACCCAATGAACGTTATCTCAGTCTTCCTATAGGAGCTTTGTAACATACTGTAATATATCGCAAGGAGCTCCATGCTTTTGCACTGTGATTGTCTAAGTATATTCACTGAAAACGGCAATAATAATATTAAAAGATGTGATTTTTTGGGGAAAAGAAATGTGTTGCTTTGTGTCTTTTTTTATGGTTGTCTAAATTATTTTATCTTTAAACATGGCTGCTTCCCGCCAAAAAAGTGCCACATCAGACCATGTGTCAAGTCTGGTTGCAGCACAAGTCCATTGAAGTAAATAGTGATTAAACTGCAATACCACTCATGAACAGGTGTGGCGCTGATTTTTGTAGAGAACAGCAGTGGTCTTACCAATTTTGTACAACTCCTTTAAGATGGTTGGAACTGGAGGGGACAAACTGATGTCATCTTATATTTCAATTTCACTTAGAAAGATATCAAGTGTTACATTTGGCACAGCTTGGACTTTGAAAGCATTTTTCATTGAGAGTGATTTTGCACAAACAATTTGCAACTTCTTTTTAAAAAATTGGAATTCATAAATATGGCAAAAACACATGTGCCACCTAACCTACATCCATTCAAATTAAGACCAATTATTACGCCCACGGTGATACCCTCTGTTCCCCCGGATACTTACATGGCCACCTCTGCTCCCCGACGCGACGCTGTGGAGTTCCCGTGCTGTCTCTCGCTGGCGCTTCCTGGTCCTCGGAGGGCTCACGGCCCACGCATGTACTGTAGGTGCCAGCTGTACGCTCCTTCAACTCCTTATGCTGGAGGGAAGTCATGACCCTATAGCTCCGCCCTGTCATGGCGGCCCCCATCGGGTATTTCAGGACGCCTCCTACTGAGGGTAAACGTCTGATTATCTTTCTCGTATGCACAATTGCGGTCGCTTGTGCTGGCAATAGCACTGAGTTATATTCAGGTCCCAGCTTTGCCTTCCTGTGCTTTCTGTTTTCTGCAGCTTATCCTGCTCTGCTTGTTTTTCAGTGCCCACTTCCTCAGTGGCTCCAGACGTTCCTTCACCGTCCCCCTTACTTCTGGCCCTCAGCCTCCGTCCTTTACCTTCTTCTCCCTCCCTCCTCCAGCTTTCCCTCTGGTTCCTGACTCGTCCTGCTGGTCCCCGGTACTCTCTGACTGCCTGTGGATCCTCGCTCCACGTTCTGTTCATCCCCTACAAGCTGTCCCTTTGGTACCAGCTGTAAGGATTTTAACCCCTTGGGCCTGCCACAAAACACTCCCTGTATAGAGGATGGGTTCACTTGGTCAGCTTGCCCAGGGGGCTCTGGTATCCCGACCCAGAGGGTCCACTCCAGGTGGTGACTCAGTGGTGCTTCAGTGTTATAGTATAATCAGGCCATGGACCCCGCTGGTGCGGCTGCTCAAAAAGAGCTGGCATTTCTGCGTGAGAATCAGAGCCGCATAATGTCCTTCATGAAGACCATGGAATCCCATCTGTCCACTTTACAGGCCTCTGACCCAGGAAATGCATCCCAGCTCGCAAGTCTCCTGCAGGAACTTGTCCAACAGCGTGATACACAGGCTCGCATACTTAGTTACATGGCCTCTGTAGATGACCGTTTGTTTTCTCTACAGTCCGCCGCCTCGGTCTGTACGTAGGCTCTTGTCCCATGATCCAGATTCTAAACCTCATCCCCCAACTCGCCTAGGTAAACCACCTTGCTATAATAGCGACCCCAAGCTTTGCCGAGGTTTTTTGAATCAATGTCGTCTACACTTTTAGTTATTGCCGCAGCAATATCCCACCGATCGGGCTAAGGTAGTGTTTGTGGTTTCACATTTAGAGGGGGAGGCTTTGGCATGGGTTAATCCTCTCTGGGAACGTGGTGATCCTATAGTGAAGACTTAATCTCCCTTGCTACACAAATTGATCTATGCTTTCAGGAGCGCTCTTGTGAACCTGCTCAGGAGAGAACGCCCGCCCGTCCGTCCTCTTCCATTCGCAGGCTACCCAGTTCGCTACCCAAGGTGTCTTCTTCGGCCACCTCACCTGAGCCGATGCAGGTGGATCGGCTTAAAATGGCTGAGCAACGTCGTAAGGAGAGACTCGCACAGGGTCTTTGCTATTGCGGGAGTGCTTCCCACTTGCTTCATTCCTGTCCCGAACATCCGGGAAACTCCCCCACCTAGAACAGGTAAGAGAGGTCTCCCTAGGTGCATGTGATTCCTCTCTACTCCTAACTCTGTCCATTCAATTGCTTGTGGGCCTTAAACGCTATTCTGAGGTGGCTTATGTGGATTCCGGCGCGGCAGGGAACTTTATTAGACTTGAAGAGGTTAGTAAGTATCAAATTCCAGTTAAGACCTTGGAGAATCCACGGCTAATTGCATCCGTGGATGGAAAACCCCTGCAGGAGACCATAACTAAGGTTACTGAGGAGGTGGAGTTTCAGGTAGGAGCCCAGCACCGGGAAAAAATAGCTTTTTACGTTCTATCTGGTCTTTCTCACCTGTTTCGCCTTGGTCTTCCCTGGCTCAGGGCTCATGAGCCAACCTTAGATTGGCATACTGGTCATATACTGCGGTGGGGGCAGTCTTGCCCGGAACGGTGTTTGTGTACATCCCGTAGGCTTGTCCCGTCCCACTTCTTCTCCTGCTGGATTACGACCCGCCTATTGGTCCTTCTCGGATGTCTTCAACAAGGAGGCAGTGAACCTTCCTCCGCATTGGCCATACAACTGTCCTATTGAACTCATTCCTGGGGCGGTTCCTCCTAGGGGCAGAATCTTTCCGCTTTCCCCTGCAAAACCGCAAGCCATGTCAGAGTACGTTCAGGAAAGTCTGGCTAGAGGCTTTATTCAGAAATCCTCCTCTGCTGCTGGTGCAGGATTTTTCTTTGTTAAAAAGAAAGATGGCTCTCTTTGTCCCTGTATAGATTACAGAGGTCTGAATAATATTACAGTAAAAAATAAATATCCTTAGCCGCTTATCCAGGAGCTTTTTGACCATCTGAGAGGGGCACGAATATTTACCAAACTTAACCTTCGTGGAGCCTATAACCTGGTTCGTATTTGTGCTGGGGATGAGTGGAAGACCGCATTCAACACGCGGGACAGCCATTATAAATATTTGGTCATGCCGTTCGGCCTCTGCAATGCTCCTGCAGTATTTCAAGAATTTGTTAATGACGTCTTTTGGGATCTCCTTTACGCCTGTGTTGTGGTCTACCTGAACGAAATTCTCGTTTTCTCTACGGATCTGCCCTCTCACAGACGGGACCGTTCGTCTGGCTACGATTAACAGAGAATCATCTTTTTGCCAAGTTTGAAAAATGTATTTTTGAGCAGAATTCCTTGCCTTTTTTGGGATATATCATCTCTGATTCCGACTGAAGGTATCTGACATTGTCAACTGGCTACAACCTTGGGGTTAAGGCCATTCAGAGATTCCTTGGCTTCGCTATCTATTACAGACAATTTATCCCTCATTTTTCTTCGTTGACTAAGCCCATCTCCTCTCTTATCTGCAAAGGAGCTAACCCCAATCTTTGACCCGCAGCGGCTGAACACGCCTTCCAGTCTCTGAAGCAAGCACTTGCTACTGCCTCTGTGCTTCACCGTCCAGACGCAAGCAGACCATTCATCCTTGAGGTGGATGCCTCCACTGGAGCCGGAGCTGTGCTCTCCCAAAGGTCTACTTCCAAATGGTTAGTCACTTGCGGGTTTTTCTCTAAAGCATTTTCGTCTTCTGAACTCAATTACTCCATTGGAGATAGGGAACTTCTGGCCATAAAATTGGCTTCGGAAGAGTGGCGTTATCTACTCAAAGGTGCTGTTCATCCTTTCATTATATTCACCGACCACAAGAATTTGGCCTACATTCAATCAGCTCAAAGTCTTAACTCCCGGAAGGCTTGGTGGTCTTTGTTCTTCTGCTGTTTCGACTTTGAACTTCACTTTCAGCCGGGCAATAAGAATGTTAAGGCTGATGCGCTGTCTAGGTCATTCCAGCTGGTGGATGTAGACGAGAAGCCCTCACACATTATTGACCCTTCTAGGATCATCACCGAGGCTCCTCTGAATATTACTACCCTACCCCCGGGTAAGATCTTTGTGCCTGTGAGCGACAGAGAGAAGGTGTTTATTTGGAGACATTCTTCTAAACTTGCCGGTCATGCTGGAACCAAGAAAACCCTTTCTCTCATTTCTCGCGACTATTGGTGGCCCTCTCTTTGCCGAGAGGTTAAGGATTTTACACCCTCTGGTCCATCCCGTGCCAAGAACAAGATCCCGAAACATCTAACCTCTGGGCTTCCTGTGCTGTCGGTTCCTTGGAAGCATATAGCCATGGACTTCATCACTGACCTCCCTCGTTCCTCGAACTGTACAGTTGTCCTGGTGGTCATGGATCGTTTTTCTAAGATGGCTCACTTTGTTCCGTTATCTGGTCTGCCCTCCGCTTCCGAGTTGGCAAAGATTTTCAATCACCATATCTTCAGACTTCATGGATTCTCGCAACACATCGTATCGGACCGAGGAGTTCAATTCACCTCCCAATTTTGGAGAGCTCTCTGCAGGCTTATGGAGGTAACTCTGGATTTCTCCTCTGCCTATAATCCTCAGACCAACGATCAAGTGGATCGAGTTAATCAAGTTTCAATGTCTTATCTTAGACATGTTACCAATGCTCACCAGGACGATTGAGTTTGCTTACAATAACCATCCCAGCGAGTCTTCCTCCAAATCACCCTTTTTCATTGTCTTTGGGCAGTGCCCTGGCATGCCTCTTCCCATTTCCCCCACCTCGGGTGTACCGGCAGTTGACTCCGTGTCCATGGAATTTTCTAAAATTTGGGAGGAGATTAAGGGAACACTTGAAAAAGCTTGTGTCAAAATGAAGAGGCATACAGACAAAAGACACCTGGACTCTCCTCTGTATTGTTCTGGCGACAAGGTCTGGCTTTCATCCAAATATGTCAGACTTAAGATTCCCTCCTATAAATTGGGACGGCGCTACTTATGCCCCTTCAAGGTCCTAAGACGTATCAATGATGTAGCTTACAAATTGAAGTTACCTGCCTCGCTTGGTATCCCCAACATTTTCCATGTATCTCTCCTCAAACCTGTGGTGCTTAATCATTTTCATTCTTCGCCCTGTCACACCTCTCGACCTAGTAGCACCGAAAATGTCTTTGAGGTGAAAGATATACTTGCCACGAAGAGGGTTAAGGGGAAAACCTTCTTCTTGATCGATTGGAAGGGTTTTGGTCCTGAGGAGAGGTCGTGGGAACCTCGGGAGAACATCAATGCTCCTCGTATTTTGGGGAAGTTTCTTTCGTCTTAAAAAGGATGTAAAGGGTGTAAAGGGGGGGTACTGCTATGCCCGCGGTGATACCCTCTGTTCCCCTGGATACTTACATGGCTACCTCTGCTGCCCGGCACGACGCTGTGTGGGTCCCGTGCGGTCTCTCGCCAATGGTCCTCGGAGGGCTCGTGGCCCGCGCATGTGCCATTGGTGCCAGATGGGCGCTCCTTCAACCCCTTATGCTAGAGGGAGGTAGCAACCCGTTAGCTCCGCCCTGTCATGGCAGCCCCCATCGGGTATTTCAGGACGCCTCCTACTGAGGGTAAGCACCTGATTATCTTTCTCGTATGCACGATTGCCGTCGCTTGTGCTGGCAATAGCACTGAGTTATATTCAGGTCCCTGCATTGCCTTCCTGTACTTCAGGTCCCCCCATTGCCTCCCTGTGCTTTGTGTCTTCTGCAGCTTATCCTGCTCTGCTTTTGTTTCTTAGTGCCCGCTTCCTCAGTGGCTCCAGACATTCCTTCACCATCCGCCTTACTTCTGGTTCTCAGCCTCCGTCCTGTACCTTCTTCCCCTCCACCTACCCAGCGTTCCCTCTGGTTCCTCTCTTGTCCTGCTGGTTCTCGGTACACTCTGTCCCCCTGTGGATCCTTGCTACACCTTCTGTTCGTCCCCTAAGAGCCATCCCTTTGGTACCAGCTGTTAGGATATTAACCCCTTGGGCCTGCCTCAGACATTCCCTGTATAGGAGGTGGATTCACTTGGTCAGCTTGCCCAGGGGGCTCTGGTATCCTGACCCAGAGGGTCCACTCCAGGTGGTGACTCAGTGGTGCTTCAGCGTTATACCAATATTACCAATGATAACTGTGATGCTAGTCACTTCTCATGGCCAAGCCGTGAGTCAGAATCGTCAAGGAGTCCAAGGTCAGAAGCCCAGAGGGTATGTCATAAACAGAAGAAAGAGATAAAAGCATAGTCAGGTAACGTTCCGAGATCAGAATACCAGGAGGTTAGCGGATCAGAGCAGAAGGGGTTAAACGGACAGATGGTCAGAACAAGGTCCAAGATCAGGCAACAAAAGATCAACATACAGAATGCAAGGCACAGACGAAACAAACCACACTTAGCTGAATGTACGTCTGGCAGAGGTCTGGAAAACACAGCTCAGTTAAGTAGAATGGCAATCACCTGGGATAATGAACACTAGGAGAGATCAAGCACCTCCCAGTCTCAGATTGGATAGTCGAGCTGTCAATCAACAGACTGACAGCTCAGCACGCCCCTTTATCAGACTGGATGGCTGAGCTGTCAATAACTGTATCCCAGACACACTGAGGGGTATAACCGTGACAATAACACTTTATAAGTGAAATAATACCGTTACAAAATGTCCAAGACCAATACCACTACAAAGTGAATGAATAATATTAGCAAACTTCTGCTGTACAAAACACATTGTACAAAGACTAATATTTCCGAAATAATCACTATACACCGACAGTACTCAGTTACTTAATTGCACCACCAAACTGTTACCTTAATAATTGAAAAAAGACTATGCAAGTATATGCATACAACCCCAATTTCAGAGGTGTATACAGTAAAATCCGTTTCCTTTCACATTCTTTAACATTTCCCGTTTTCACATTCTGGCCCAGACAACTATAACAACTTCTTCCAGTAATGACCTGTATCAGTACATTTAACTTCTCACATTTGAAGCACATTTCATAACTTTTAACTAATCTACACAATTTCCCCATTCTGTTGCACCCCCCAATTATGCGTCTTTTCTTTCCACATTTTCCCCATCACTGCACCTGCTGTGTTGCACATTGAACCTAAGGGTACTGTCTATAGCGAACTAGGAGAGACAAGAGTGGACCCTCTGGACCGTGGGGAGCCCTACCCCTGGGCGAGCGACCTAGGAGATAACGACCCCTATACAGGGACCGCAAGGAGCAAGCCCAGAGGTCACTTACCCACGGTGAGATACCAGTAGGGACGGCTCCAGGAAGAGAGATAAACGAAGGCAGGATACTGAGGAAGAATACGGGAAGCAGCTAGAGAGCCCGGAGGGCAGGGAGGCAGGAATGGAGCTGAGCTGAGGGAAGGAAAACAAAACAAAGACCATAGGTAAACTACAGGAAAAGAAGAACGGGGACTGCAGGTAACAACAAGGAGGAAACGGAGTGAACCAGAGAGAACCGGAAGGTAGCACGGTAAGGCACAGAGTGCAGGTACTTGAGCAGGGAATACGAAGGGCCAAACGTAATAGCAAACGTGCTAAAACAATCAGGCACCAGGAAGCAGGAAGAACTACCTTTTATAGGAGGAGCAGGAACAGGATTGGGTGGAAAGAACATGTGACTTCAGGAGGAGGTAACAGAGACGCTGGGGCCTGCGAGCTACAGGGAAGCTAGAGCGCCTGCGCAGAGAAAGAACACCTGCAGAGGAGCGTGCAGACCGGGACGCTGGAGCGGTGGAAACGGCGACGCTGGAGCATGCAGACCGGGACGCTGGAGCGATGGAACGAGGACGCTGGAGCGTAGCGGAGGATGTAACAGTACCCCCCTTCTTATACCCCCCTTTACGAAGAGTAGCAAAAAAACCTATTGAGAATACGAGGAGCATCAATGTTCTCCAAGGGCTCCCAGGACCTCTCCTCCGGACCAAAACCCTTCCAGTCCACCAGAAAAAACTCTTTTCCCCGAACCTTTTTAACAGCCAAAATGTCCTTAACCTCAAAAATGTTGTCCGTGCTGGCAGGTTGAGAAGAGGAACAAGAGGGAGAATGAAAACGGTTAAAGACGGCTGGTTTGAGAAGAGAGACATGAAACGTATTGGGTATACGGAGCGAAGCAGGCAATTTCAGCTTGTAGGCGACATCGTTGACTCGACGTAGAATCTCAAAAGGACCGATGAACCGTGGACCAAGCTTGTAGGAAGGAATCTTGAGTCTGATGAATTTTGAAGAAAGCCAAACTTTGTCACCAGGAGAAAAAGGAGGAGAATCTAAACGCCTCTTGTCTGCTTGTCTCTTCATTCTAGAAGAAGCTAGATTTAAGGTCCCTTTGACCTCGCTCCAGATGGAAGAAAAGTTGAGAGCCGTAGAGTCAGCAGCTGGAACACCAGAGGCAGGAGAAACCGGTAGGGGAACACTTGGATGCCGTCCAAAAACAACAAAAAATGGAGACTTTGCGGAGGATTCGCTGGAATGGTTGTTATAGGCAAACTCCGCCCAAGGAAGTAGTTTGACCCAGTCATTATGGTGAGCATTAGAAAAATGCCGAAGATAAGCAGCCAAGGTTTGGTTGGTACGTTCTGCTTGACCGTTAGTTTGAGGGTGATACGAGGAAGAGAAGTCCAGATTCACCTTTAAAAGTTTGCACAAAGCTCTCCAAAAGCGGGAAGTAAATTGAACCCCTCTGTCTGACACGATGTGCTGAGGAAGACCATGGAATTTGAAGATGTTAAGAATAAAAATGTTAGCCAACTCAGGAGCTGAAGGTAAACCGGATAATGGAATGAAGTGAGCCATCTTAGAGAATCTGTCCACAACGACGAGGATGACCGTGCAGGCGGAAGAGCAAGGTAGATCGGTGATGAAGTCCATTGCGATGTGTTGCCAAGGTGCGGATGGAACAGGAAGAGGAAGGAGATTTCCATGCGGTAGTCGCCTGGGTACCTTGTTTCTGGCACAAGAAGGACAAGAGGCTACGAAGTCCTTTACGTCTTGACGTAAAGTAGGCCACCAATAGTAACGCGAAATGAGAAGAAAAGTCTTTCTAATACCGGCATGACCAGCCAATTTGGAAGAATGGCCCCAAGATAAGACCCTCTTAGTGTCTTCATCCAAGACAAGAGTTTTGCCCGGAGGAGGTTGGAACATCCGTAAAGGGGCTACGGTGACCATCTTAGTAGGGTCAATGATGTAAGCTGGCTCCTCTACGGTATCTGACGATTGGAAGGACCTGGACAGGGCGTCAGCTCTTATGTTTTTGTTGCCGGGCCGAAAACGAAGTTCGAACTCAAAGCGAGCAAAGAACAAGGACCATCTAGCTTGACGTGGATTCAATCTTTGCGCAGTCTGTAGGTAAGTAAGATTCTTGTGATCGGAGAAGATTACAAACGGGTGCACCGAGCCCTCCAGTAGATATCTCCACTCGCCTAGAGCCAATTTGATGGCCAGCAATTCTCGATCTCCAATTGTGTAATTTCGTTCAGAGGGTGAAAAGGCTTTTGAGAAGAAGCCGCACGGTGCCGTTAGACCCTCAGGAGTCTTTTGTGAGAGCACAGCTCCAGCTCCGGTAGAGGAGGCGTCAACTTCCAGAATAAAAGGCTTGTTCACCTCCGGGTGATGCAAGACTGGGGCAGAAGAAAAAGATCTCTTGAGAAGGACAAAGGACTTCTCGGCCTCAGGAGACCAATCCTTGGAGCAGGAACCTTTGCGAGTGAGAGAAGAGAGAGGACGAATCATGGAGGAGAAATGTGGGATGAATTGCCTGTAGTAATTAGCGAATCCGATGAAGCGTTGAATGGCTTTCACTCCGCAGGGCCGTGGCCAGTTAATAATGGCATTCACCTTCTCAGGGTCCATCTTAAGGCCGGAGTCAGAGACAATGTAACCAAGGAAAGGTAGTGAGGTTTGCTCAAACAAGCACTTCTCTATCTTGGCATACAAGTGGTTTTCTCTTAGGCGTTGCAAGACCTCGCGGACACTCCTGCGATGTGACGGAAGATCAGAAGAAAAAATAAGGATATCATCCAAATAAACCAAAACACAAGAGTACAGAAGATCCCGGAACACATCGTTAACGAACTCTTGGAAAACCGCAGGAGCGTTGCAGAGACCGAAAGGCATGACTAAATACTCGTAGTGTCCATCCCGGGTGTTAAAAGCTGTTTTCCACTCATCACCAGAGCGGATCCGGACCAAATTGTAAGCGCCTCGTAAATCCAACTTAGTAAAAATACGAGCGCCACGGAGGCGATCGAAGAGCTCCGGTATAAGGGGCAGAGGATACCGATTCTTAATCGTGATGCTGTTCAAACCCCGATAGTCTATACAAGGTCTTAAGGAACCGTCCTTCTTCTTCACAAAGAAGAACCCTGCTCCAGCAGGGGAGGAGGATTTCCGGATGAATCCTTTAGCTAGGTTCTCTTGTATGTACTCAGACATAGATTTGGTCTCAGCTGCAGAAAGCGGGTAAATCCTTCCCCTAGGTGGAGAACGGCCGGGAAGAAGCTCCACAGGACAATCGTAAGAACGATGGGGAGGAAGATTCTCAGCCTCTCGCTTGTTGAAGACGTCAGCGTAGGACCAGTAAGGAGAAGGTAACCCGTCAGGAACTTCAGCAGGCTGGGTACGAGAAACCGGACATACAGACCGAAGGCAACGATCATGGCACGAAGGACCCCACCGAAGTACATCTCCAGTGCGCCAATTCAGTGTGGGCTCATGTAGTCGAAGCCAAGGGAGACCCAGCAGGAAGGCGTAGGAAAGGTTAGGCAGAACATAAAAAGCGATCTTCTCGCGATGAAGGGCCCCAATTTGTATCTCCACCTCTTCAGTGACGAGGGAAATTGCATCTTGTAAAGGTCTTCCATCCACAGAGGCGATTAGACGGGGGGTGTCCAAAGAGATTACTGGTACGCGAAGCCTCCGAACCGCCTCAAGACTGATAAAATTGCCTGCCGCTCCAGAATCCACATACGCCACCTCGGAAGATTGATGCTGGTTAGAGAAAAAAAGAATGGAAAGAGTCAAAGGTTGAGAGGAAACGCGGGCACCTAGGGAGGCCTCTCTTACCTGTCCTAGGCGGAAGAGTTTTCCGGTCTGTCAGGGCAACTGCGGAGTAAATGGGTTGCACTACCACAATAGAAGCAGAGGCCCTGGGTGCGTCTCTCTTTGCGGCGTTGTTCCGCCATTTTAACTCGATCCACTTGCATAGGTTCAGAGGTTGGAACAGTAGAGGGAACAGAAACGGGAGCACGAGAAATACTAGACTGACGGAAGGTAGCGGAGACAGGCATAGATCTCCTCTCTCTAGCAGACTCCCGCGAACGCTCCTGGAAGCGGAGGTCGATCCGAGTGGCGAGAGAGATAAGGTCCTCCAGGGTAGTTGGAGTGTCACGACCGGCGAGCTCGTCTTTAATACGGCTGGACAGGCCTCGCCAGAAAGCACCCACAAGAGCCTCATTGTTCCACCCTAACTCCGAGGCCAAAGTACGAAAGCGGATGGCATATTGTCCAACGGAAGAAGAACCCTGACGCAGATTAAAGAGAGACTCGGTCGTAGAGGCTAAACGTCCGGGCTCATCGAAAACTTTCCGAAACGTCTCAAGAAAGTCCTCCAGGTGGCTGACAACGGGATCGTCACGCTCCCATAAGGGGTTCACCCAAGCTAATGCCTCCCCCTCAAGATGAGACACTATGAACGCCACTCTCGCCCGATCTGATGGATACTGAAGTGGGAGAAGCTCAAAGTGGAGGCGGCATTGATTTAAAAAACCCCTGCAAAGTTTTGGATCGCCAGAGTACCTGGGAGGTTTACCCAAACGAGGGGGAGGGTGAGCGGTAGACGGAGAACTGGAGTCAAGGGAAGAGGCTTGTGTGACCACAGCTGGGGCAGACTGGAGATTAAACAAACGGTCATCAATAGAGGCCATATAACTCAGCATGCGGGATTGGGTATCGCGTTGCTGGGCAAGCTCTTGTTGGAGACTAGCTAACTGGGCAGCGTTAACTGGGTCTGAAGTCTGTATCGAGGTAAGGCGGGACTCCATAGACTTCATAAAAGCCATTATGCACCGCTGGTTTTCACGCAAATGGGCTAGCTCTTTCTGGGCCGAGAAAGGGGTACCCGCGGGGTCCATGGCCTGATTGTACTATAGCGAACTAGGAGAGACAAGAGTGGACCCTCTGGACCGTGGGGAGCCCTACCCCTGGGCGAGCGACCTAGGAGATAACGACCCCTATACAGGGACCGCAAGGAGCAAGCCCAGAGGTCACTTACCCACGGTGAGATACCAGTAGGGACGGCTCCAGGAAGAGAGATAAACGAAGGCAGGATACTGAGGAAGAATACGGGAAGCAGCTAGAGAGCCCGGAGGGCAGGGAGGCAGGAATGGAGCTGAGCTGAGGGAAGGAAAACAAAACAAAGACCATAGGTAAACTACAGGAAAAGAAGAACGGGGACTGCAGGTAACAACAAGGAGGAAACGGAGTGAACCAGAGAGAACCGGAAGGTAGCACGGTAAGGCACAGAGTGCAGGTACTTGAGCAGGGAATACGAAGGGCCAAACGTAATAGCAAACGTGCTAAAACAATCAGGCACCAGGAAGCAGGAAGAACTACCTTTTATAGGAGGAGCAGGAACAGGATTGGGTGGAAAGAACATGTGACTTCAGGAGGAGGTAACAGAGACGCTGGGCCTGCGAGCTACAGGGAAGCTAGAGCGCCTGCGCAGAGAAAGAACACCTGCAGAGGAGCGTGCAGACCGGGACGCTGGAGCGGTGGAAACGGCGACGCTGGAGCATGCAGACCGGGACGCTGGAGCGATGGAACGAGGACGCTGGAGCGTAGCGGAGGATGTAACACTGTCACACAGTGGCACTTTGATCGCTACGACGGTACGATCCGTGACGTTGCAGCGATATCCATACGATATCGCTGTGTCTGACACGCTACTGCGATCAGACATCACGCTGAGAATCGTACGTCGTAGCAGATCGTTTGGAACTTTCGTTCGTCGCTTGATTACCCGCTGTCATCGCTGGATCGTTGTGTGTGACACCGATCCAGCGATGTGTTCGCTTGTAACCAGGGTAAACATCGGGTAACTAAGCGCAGGGCCGCGCTTAGTAACCCGATGTTTACCCTGGTTACCAGCGTAAACGTAAAAAAACCCAAACAGTACATACTTACATTCCGGTGTCTGTCCCCCGGCGTCTCAGCTTCTCTGCACTGTGAGCGCCTGCCGTCCGGAAAGCGAGCACAGCGGTGACGTCACCGCTCTGCTTTCCGGCTCTGGTGCTTACACAGTGCAGAGAAGCACAGCGCCGGGGGACAGACACCGGAATGTAAGTATGTACTGTTTGTTTTTTTTACGTTTACGCTGGTAACCAGGGTAAACATCGGGTTACTAAGCGCGGCCCTGCGCTTAGTAACCCGATGTTTACCCTGGTTACCCAGGGACTTCGGCATCGCTCCAGCGCCGTGATTGCAAAGTGTGACCACAGTCTACGACGCTGGAGCGATAATCATACGACGCTGCGACGTCACGAATCGTGCCGTCGTAGCGATGAAAATGGCACTGTGTGACGGTACCCTAATACTTCAAGACTTGTTTCATTAACATAAACACTTCCTAACGCGCTACAAAGACAGTAACCCTGAAAATTGTTGTGCCAAACAGTGCCCCTAAAAATAAACGGTGCCAAACAGATGGTAATAGTGTCTTAGCAGTGTCTCCTTCGCTCCCCCAAACAATAATAGTGCCCCTTGTGGGCCCTCTAGACAGTAACAGACCACTGTATGCCCCATAAAAAGCAATAATGTCCCCTCTGTGCTAACTAGAAATTGTGCATTCTGGAAAGTCATAGTGCCCCCTTTTTGCCTCTAAACAGTATTAATCATCCCTATGGACTCCTTTGAAAATTATGATACCCATGTGTGCTCCCTTATACGGATGCCCTTAAATGCTTTCTTAAAGTAGAAGTCTCTCAAGTATCTGAAAGATTCAAGCAGGAACACGGGATGCAGTGACAGACGGGAGGCAGAGCAAGGATTAACAGGTTTAATTACAGGGGAGATACTCCACGCAGGGAAGTAAGGGGTCAAACGGAGTTAAAGGTACAGCGAAATGCAACAGTTCAAAACACAATAATTAGGTGGCAAGAGTATAAGTTAGTCCTCACACTGCAGCTCCTGCTGCACATTAAATAGCGCCGGCAACGGCTGGCATAGTGCCTCCTCCTAGATGATATTGTAGTTGCTGGTTGCGTCTTCTGGCGGTAGTGGTTGGTCTCCGGTACCTCCCACTGCCCCTTGTCCATATAATAATGTGGCTATTAAAGGCACTGGCCACAGTGCGGTGTGAGCCCAACATGGCTCTTTAACTATATTAGCTGGAGGTAGTCAGATAGCAGACGGTCAGGACAACTCTTGTGTGTCCACATCAGGGTGCGAGTGTCAGTCCTGTCCTATGTGTGATCTCTCTTGGGCAACGCGTGTGCGGTACTCACGGTCACGTCGTGTACAGCACCTTGTACTCCCTGGATGTCACTGGGCACACACCACACGTCCCACTCTCCCGGCTCCCTGTTGTTGGCGGCGGTCGACGCTGGTCTGTTTGGCGCTAGTGCTCCTGGCAGGAGCACTCCTCTCTATGTCTGCTGTGACACCCGGCTCGGCTCCGCTGTGTGCACGGCTCTGCTCCACTCTGCACAACTCTCTCTGCAGAACGGCGTGCGGGACCCCTTGTCCAACTGCAGCACAGCCCGTCACAGCACCAGTACTCTGTTTCAGGATGGGGAGCGGAGTACGCTGCTCACCCGATTACACGCTACTCTGTACGCAGAAGGAGAGTTGCGCGCCAGGGCACTTTTTCCACTGTTTCTGCATGCCCTTTTCTGGCTCTCTCCGCCCCCTCCTGTCAGCAGGAAGCTCCATCTCACTAATGCTTCCCTCATGCAGCAGGGGAAGGTCCGCCTTTCTCAGGCTTCCCCCGGAAACAGAGGATGCAGCCGGTCCGGTCTATCTCTTTACATATCCACATTAATCCCCCTGAGTGTTCTGTAAAAAGTAATAATGCCCCCTTTAAAAGTAGTAGTGCCCTCTTAAATATAATAAAGCCACCCTTTTGTTCCCCTTAAAGGTAAAATTTAAATTCACCTATTCCAAATCCCCGACAATCAGAGCAAGTGAGTCTTCTATTCCATATACATAGCAGACTGGCGCAGGCGGCACAATGCAGTGACGTCCTTGCGTCCCCAGTGCCAGGACAATGAACCGCCTACAGGATGGAGACTGGTAGGGCAAAGAGTCGATGGCACACCACTGGAACAATCGCCCCAAAAAATAGCTGAAATCTAATACCAAATGTGCCCCATGGTTTGAGCCACCAGTATGAACAGGGCACCTTCTATCCCAACTTGACAAGCCATTGAGAATGTTGCCCCAGCTCTAGAAATAACCCAAAGTAATTTTTTTTTGCTCCTAACATATGCAGTTTTCTGCAGGAATAACTTGGGATGACCCCTTTGCACCAGCTTAGAAATATCCATCTGGTCACAAGACTAGGACTTTCCAAAGAGCACAGGACAGAAATAGTGCAGTGAGTCAGATGTGGAGCCTCCCCGTGTATATGGTTGGACTCTCTTCGTAAAAGACACCAAACAGTAACCGGAGCTCGGGAGGGATCATAGGTGTTAAAATTGGTTTTGCATTTCCAAGAAAACTTTACTGCCAGGGAATTGTATATGTGTATCAGGTGTAGTTATCAAACCAGGCCAAGGCTCCAAATTCGCAGGGCACAGAACGGCAACCGACAACGTCTTAATCCAATTACTACCTTAAGAAGAAGAACATGCAGAGTGTTGGCACATACTGGCACCATGTGGAAACTATATCAGTGATGAGCGGAGGGTACCAAGAGTCTGCAGGCAGGGAAAGGGGAAGGAAAGGATGCTGGAAGGTGAAGTTTCAGGTCCTACAGATTTAGAAGGGATATTAGTCCAGTGCTAAGGTTTGCCATTTCCTATGAGGCTATGTTCCCACCATGAGTTTTTGGTGAGTTTTTGATGTTGAAGATTTTCTGTAGCATTTCTGCACCTACGTATTACATAAAATATGTTACTTGCAGTTTTTCAAAAATACGCAGCATCAAAAACTCTTTGCGGAGTCAATTTTTCAATGTGAAATCTACACACTGATTCCACAGTTACGGGGATCATGTGATGTCTGTTTGATTTCCTATAGAAAAGGGCTGTATTAAGTCTGAACCAGGGAGCTGTACAATTGCTGCCGCCACAAATTCCACCAATAATACAATAAGGCAGTATTTCCTAAAATGATGGCACAATGATGGGAACCAGGTAGACCTTTTACAGTCAATGGTGCACCACTGGGCGCTGTTGGCTTCCATCCTGTGCGCTCTCTGTCACTGCTCTCATTTTTGCTTTTTGTCGCTATAATGGAACAGGAATACAGAAATTATAATAGCGCAGACATGAACAAAGCTGTAGATGTTTAAAGACCCTTCTACCAATGGTCGTTGTCATGCCTAATATAGGGACCGAAGGGGCAGTTCATGACACAAAGAACACCAGTATGCAAAATAGTTGGCTTCCATAAGGAAAAAAACTTGCACTTTAGTCTGAGCCATTAAAAAGCCTTAAAGTGATTGGAATATCAGCCAAAAATCAGAACCACCATCTGTAGAAAGATAGCAGCGCTCCTGATCCTCGTCAGTACAGAGTAGGGTACTGGTTGGCTGGGTGAAGTTACTGGTTCTCCATCTGGTGTTGGGAGTCTCGAATGCAATGCTCCCAGGAAAAAAGGTTGCAAAGAATAAAGAAAATTCTCTCTAGTGCCGTCTATTGCGGATTACTCACCCAGCCAACATGTACCTTGTTCTGTATTTTTCTGGTGTCCATACTCATGTTTCGGGGCTCTTCAATAGGTCAGACATTGAATTGCAGGATAGTTACTAACAGCTAGCACTAGTGACAGGTTTATTCCTTTTGGAGGAGAGCTAATTTGCATATTTCTCCCAGGTGACATTGCCTGTGATATTCTATATCAGATGGATCTCTACAAGGAGAATCAGCACCTTCTAAAGAACATCAGAGAATCCTCGTGTCAGGGCCCTGCACTAAAGAATAACATGGTTTATCAGCTTTGACTAGAGTGTTCCTGCAACCAGCTCCCCCACCTGAGATATTGTACAGGAGCTGTCAGTCCCAGGGATTGCACGTGTGCATTAAGGTACTGATGACTAACAATCTGCTCATGCACCGCCCCAAAGAACGATGGTGCATGCGTGAGATCTTGGTCCAAGGAAGCAGGTCACAGAGAAGAATGAGGGTGTTGGCAGGAGGAAAGGACATGGAGGTGGACCTGCAGGCCAAGCCCCTGAGCTAATTTACAGAAATGTTTGCCAATGGATTCCTAGAAAACAGAGACACAGGCTTTTAATATAAAGATATGGATGTCATCAATATTTCAGATATTGATGTTTTGCATAGATGGCGTTAGTTTAAGGATTAAAAACCTGCTGACAGGTTCTGTTTAAGCAATGTGATGTGCTATTTCTCATTTGAGGACCAAAGTCCTGTGACCTGTCCATTCTCCAATGAGTAATTGTCAAAAGTCCCATGACTATTGCTCATGATGGGGACAGCCAGGCTCTGGCCATTATGACTAATGAAAAACATGGCCGACATGGTTTAGAAACAGAAACCAGAAGTGGAAAAATATCATTAAATCACAATGAATGTGAGTTCTCTGAAACAAATATTATCTGGAAACTAGAAGTGGAAGTGCTGACCTCCTAGCTCAGTCAGTTCCTGAAAATAGGTGGAAGCTCCCCCAAAAACTAAGCGGCCACTTTACGATATGACATACGGCGAGGATGTTTGTTGGGGTGGGAGTTGAAGATTTAATCAGTGATTACTCACAAATTTTGCCAACCATAGATTATTTCAGAGCTGGATGGATTTCAGACAATGGCTTCAGCTTTATCTAAGAAATCTTGGTCTCCCGCACAGTTATCAGATGTGGACGAAACCACTAGCTCCATTACCATTACCCCCTTTCCTCATTGTTGTCGTGCTTGCAGTAGTTTTAACCCCTTCATGACCTTGGGATTTTCCGTTTTTCCGTGTTCGTTTTTCACTCCCCTCTTTCCCAGAGCCATAACTTTTTTATTTTTCCGTCAATATGGCCTTGTGAGGGCTTATTTTTTGCGAAACAAGTTGTACTTTTGAACGACATGATTGGTTTTAGCATGTCGTGTACTAGAAAACGGGAAAAAAATTCCAAGTGCGGTGAAATTGCAAAAAAAGTGCAATCCCATACTTGTTTTTTGCTTGGCTTTTTTGCTAGGTTAACTAAATGCTAAAACTGACCTGCCATTATGATTCTCCAGGTCAGTACGAGTTCATAGACACCAATCATGTCTAGGTTATTTTTTATCTAAGTGGTTAAAAAAAATTCCAGACTTTGCTAAAAAAAAAAAATTGCGCCATTTTCCGATACCCGTAGCGTCTCCATTTTTCATGATCTGGGGTCAGGAGAGGGCTTATTTTTTGCGTGCCGAGCTGGGGTTTAATGATACCATTACAGTGCAGATACATTCTTTTGATGACCCATTATTGCATTTTAATGCAATGTCGTGGTGACCAAAAAAACGTAATTCTGGCGTTTCAAATTTTTTTTCTCGCTATGCCGTTTAGCGATCAGGTTAATCCTTTTTTTATTGATAGATCGGGCGATTCTGAACGCGGCGATACCAAACATGTGTAGGTTTAATTTTTTTCTATTGTTTTATTTTGAATGGGGCGAAAGGGGGGTGATTTAAACTTTTCTATTTTTTTTTTTTTTTTTTTTACTTTTTCCATGCTTCAATAGCCTCCATGGGATGCTAGAAGCTGGCACAATGCGATCGGCTCTGCTACATAGCAGCGATCATCAGATCGCTGCTATGCAGCAGAAATGCAGGTGTGCTATGAGCGCCGACCACAGGGTGGCACTCACAGCCACCGGGGATCAGTAACCATAGAGGTCTCAAGGACCTCTATGGTTACTATACAGAAGCATCGCTGACCCCCGATCAGGAGGTCAGCGATGCGCTCATTTCCGGCCGCCCGGCCGGAAGCGCCGGTTAAATGTCGCTGTCTGCGTTTGACAGCAGCATTTAACTAGTTAATAGCGGTGGGTGAATCGCGATTTCACTCGCCGCTATTGCGGGCACATGTCAGCTGTTCAAAACAGCTGACATGTCCCGGCTTTGATGCGGGCTCACCGCCGGAGCCCTGCATCAAAGCGGGGTATCTGACCTCAGACGGGATAGTACGTCAGAAAGGGGTTAAGTATAGTCCTACTATTCATTAAATAGGAAGATCAGCATGAATTATAGCAGATGGAAAGAAACCAAAAAAGTTGCTAAATGGTTACTTGAAATGTAAAATACTCAAAAGTTGTGTGTCCCAAAGACAGAAGCCACCGGGGTAACAAGTCCGTTGACGACATTTTTTTTGCATAAGGCTATGTGTACACGTCCGGAACTGCCACGGAAATTTCCGCGGCAATTCCGCAACTGTGCCGCGGGTAAAACGCATGCAGAATTGGCATGCATTTTCCCGCTAAACACTAGCGTTTTACAAGCGAAATTAGCTTGCAGAATGCTAGCGTTTTCGAAGCGATCTGTAGCATCGCTTGGAAAACTGATTGACAGGTTGGTCACACTTGTCAGGCATAGTGCTTGACAAGTGTGACCAAATTTTTACTATTGATGCTGCCTATGCGGCATCAATAGTAAAAAGATCTAATGTTAAAAATAATAAAAAATCGTGATAGTCTCACCTTCCGGCGTCCCCAGCAGCCTTCCCGCTCCTCGCGATGCTCCCGTTCCCAATAATGCCTAGTGGCAATGACCTCAGATGACGTAGCATCTCGCGAGTCCGCTACGTCATCACAGGTCATTGCCGCAAAGCATTATTGGGAACGGGTGCATCGCCAGGAGCGGGAAGGCTGCTGGGTACGCCGGAAGGTGAGATTATCAAGATTTTTTCATTTGAATTCTTTTTTTTTACAGGTATATGGTTCCCAGGGCCTCTCCTCCACCCTGGGTACCAACCGCACATGATCCGCTTACTTTCCGCATAGTGGGCATAGCCACATGCGGAAAGTAAGCGGATCAGTGCATTCCTATGTGTGCGGAATCCCCGCGATTTCGCACAAAGAATGAACATGCCTAGTTTTTTTCCGGAATGCAATTCCGCTGCAGAAAAAAATGCAACATGTGCACAAAAATTGCAGATTGCATTCTAATAATAGGATGCTTAATGTATGTGTTTTTTTCGCAGCTTTATCGCGATTTTATAGTGAAAAACAGCTAAAAAAAACGTGAAAAATCCTGAATGTGTGCACACAGCCTAAATCTTCCCCCATCACCTCTGAGTGATGTTATGGAGAAGTAGAAGGAACCACAGCAACTCAGCCAAGAAGTGGAGACCCCGTAATGTTACTGAGTGGGGGGCCGAGTGCTGAGAAGCAGCGGGTAAGAAAGTCACTAAAGCTCTGCTGACTCCATAACTGCAGGGATCTGACCTTCTCTGGTATAACATCAGCACAAACACCGCACCCAAGCTGGGAGCTTCATGGCTGACAAGCTGCATACAGTCATACATCACCAAGTACAAGGTTGAGCGTTGGATGGAGTGGTGTAAAGCCGCCACCACTGGACTCTGGAGGAGACGTGTTCTGTGCAGTGACGGGTCACACTTCTCTATCTGGCGTCTGATGGACGAGTCTGGGTTTGGTGAATGCCAGGAGAACTTTACCCCCTGACTGCACTGTGCCCACTGTACAGTTTGGTGGTGGAGGGATACTACTATGAGGTTGTTATCAGGGGTCGGCCTCAGCCTCTTAAGGTACCGTTACACTAAACGACTTACCAACGATCACGACCAGCGATACGACCTGGCCGTGATCGTTGGTAAGTCGTTGTGTGGTCGCTGGGGAGCTGTCACACAGACAGCTCTCTCCAGCGACCAACGATCAGGGGAACGACTTCGGCATCGTTGAAACTGTCTTCAACGATGCCGAAGTCCCCCTGCAGCACCCGGGTAACCAGGGTAAACATCGGGTTACTAAGTGCAGGGCCGCGCTTAGTAACCCGATATTTACCCTGGTTACCATTGTAAAAGTTAAAAAAAAAAACACTACATACTCACATTCTGATGTCTGTCACGTCCCCCGGCGTCCACAGGGTTAAAACTGCTTTCGGCAAGAGCGCTGTTAAAGCACGCGCTGCTGCCGAGAGCTTCCCTGCACTGAATGTGTCAGCGCCGGCAGTAACAGCGGTGACGTCACCGCTGTGCTCTGCTTTACGGTCGGCGCTGACACAGTCAGTGACTGATGCTCTTCTTAATGAATGGAGAAAGATTCCCACAGATACCTCCAAAATGTTGTAAAAAGCCTTCCCAGAAGTGTGGAAATTGTTATTTCTGCAAAGAGGAAACAACTTCATCATGTCAGTGTCTATGTATTATTATATTACATGGATTATATTATTATAGAATGGGAGGTGAAAAAAGCTCTCAATACCTTTGTCCCATTGGAAAGGGCTTGTATTTCAGGCTTGGGTGCACGTTACATTGTGCACGTGGCGATGTCTCATCACAAGGACCAAGTAACTCCGTCTTCGCACACCATATTCTATATTTGGCCTACGAGGCTCCCAATGAGGAGACAAAGCTTCTTTCACAGGGATCAGTAATAGATCAGTATTTTTAGATCTGTTGTGCTGACTTCTGGCCTACATACTTACAGTGCGGACCTCCTAATACAGTAATTATTAGTGATGATAAAATAACAATAACGAGAGAAGCATGCAGCAAACAATTCAAAACTACATCCCTTTTTGGAATATACACGGAATATTTATATTCTGTATTCTGTGTATACCCATGTGCACAGTTTTTATTTTCAGCTTCTGATATAATATTTGAGGAGCAATATTTGCCGTTTTACACTGACATTAGGTTAGCTGCCCAAGAAAGAGCATTCTAGTGTACAGATGCAGCACAGGAGAAGTATTGGTAGCTAGAGTGAGAGTCATCACAGAGATCTACCATTTTAGGTCACTGTAGAAGACCGAGTAGACAAGATATAGACGAGGTCGACAAACCTCATCTAACATTTTAATTCATGTAAATCTTTTTTTTTTATTTACTATTATTTTCAGCAGCTTCATAAAGTTTGTGCTTAAATATGAGCAAGACGTGTACGTGATATGGACCAGGTAGTTAGATTTTGAGAGTGTAGCCCCCCCGCTCAAAGTCACGAGTTACAGGAATGGATTATGTAAGAATCAAGTCAGCTGTTGTGGTCGTGTCATACAGTCCATCCACTCCAGCAATGTCCTCCACCGGGGATCCCAGCATAGTGTGTAATGCAAGCTGCACAGCCTCAGGATTATTTTTACAGGCAAGCAGCATGCAGTAAATCTCAGTGTATTCTCTGCACCATACGTGATGGGCTCCGCTTCACAAGGACACTGCATGGGTTAAATGGAAAGTGCATAGAAAATTATAAAAGTACATAATAATAAATATTATATTTTCCATATTTATTCACAAATTATAATAATATGCACATCAGTGGAATTTTCCATTGACAGGTATTATGAAAAAAAAAATATTGTCGTCATGTGAGCTTTAGAATCCCTGTTTTCTCTGCTGTAGGTGTAGCAGTGTTCAAAAGGCTGAGCTGTGTATAACCCCGCCCACACCACTGATTGGCAGCTTCCTGTGTACATTGTCAGTAAGCAACCAATCAGTAGTGGGGGCGGGGTTACACAGATTAGCTGGACTTTCTGGCACGCCACAGCTAGTCTAGCATTGATAATCTCCTGCTGATAAAACACTGATTATCCTGAAACTGCAGCAAGCTACTAAGGAAGTGACACATTGCTGGAATTAGGCTGTCTGTCTCTATATTATGCTCCTCTCCTATTAAATATCAAAAAGCTGCTGACAGATTCCCTTTAACTCCCTCTCTACTTCTCTCTGTACATTCTGGTAACAAATTTGCAGAAACATCGCCGTGTTGGAACCCATTTTGCAAAACTAGTCTGTAAAAACTGGAGGGGCCAGAGAAGTGAGGATTTGGGATCGAGATGCAAACACAGGTACAGGGAAATTTGGGATATTCTAGATTCTTGTGTACCCGACAGCTATCATGCTGAACTTCCAAGGCTGATAGTGGGGAAGGGGCGCATCCCAAATCTCCTATCTTGGGCGCCAACACTGCTTGTCCTGCACCTGGCCCCTCAGCTATCCCATTATTCCCATGAGTGTGAGGCTGAAGCTCCCGCTTATGTTTGATTGCAGACAGTAACACCCGCACTGGTATTTTCGGTGCATATATTTCCTAGAAGTTGCTCTATTGATAGATGTAGCCGCTGAAATGTCTGGAATTACAATTTACGGGGCTTTGATCTTCCTGTCCTGTATTAGATCAGATTTGTCACATGTTTCCAGGCACTGCCATTGAGAATTATGGCAGTATAAGGGCTCGTACCAGAAAATCGCTCCGAGTTTCAACAGTGTTTTTTTTTTAATCAGTTTGATCAGAGTTTGGTCTTAGTTTCATCAGTTTTTTCCCGATTGAGAAACAAAACAAGTCAAGTTTCTCTACACTCTCCTATCTAGCAGTCCATGAAAAACGGACGGCATCAGAGTGCTGTCAGCTAGTTTTCACAGACCCATAGACTTGCATTGCTGATTTTGATCAATATCAGACTTGTCTCTGTGATTTTTCATGGAATGTTCACTCTGCAAAAAATCACAGACATGTGAATGGCCACTATTAGAGGTACGAGTGCTATCCGTGAAAAACACAGATGACATATGTACAGAAAAAAAACAGATGTCTAAATGGTTCCTTAGTGTCCATTTACTTTTTTTTCAAAAGAAAGTGGACCGTATTTTTGGTCCAGGGTGAGAAAAAAAGACTTCAATTTGGCCATAGGAGGACCTTTGCCTTTCATGCATAGGTGTCACGGGTGTGTCATAGGCTGCAGACCGTCGCTCTGCACCTGACTGCAGAAGATCTCAGCAGTTTGCTTTGCAGACTTCTTCCTGGGCCTTCTGACTCTAGGACCCAGTGACAATCTTCCCCCGGCTCTAGTAGACACACCTGGACCGCGCTGTGTATATAACTCCCAGCCTGTTGCTGGATGTTACAGTTGATATTGCTATTTACATGTTGAGGCTTGGAGCTATAGCAGTCGGCTATCTTTATCACTGGTGTTTGGAGGACGTACGTGTTTGTCTGTGAGTCAACTCAAGCTAAGTATTCCCCCTTGTTTGTGTATCCCATCTGTCTTTAGTGGTAGTGGGGATTGACTAGAGCATATCTTGTCCTTCCTGGTCAGGCAGGGATTAGGTATCCTGCTCGGCGATAGGTGCGGAACCTATAAGGGGACGATGGGGTAAACAGGGTGATGTTAAATCTGTCCAGGGCTCTTCATTCCCACCTTCCTTAGTGTTTGGTTCTCTTTCCCTTATCCCTTCGTGTTACACTTAGCCTTTCCTACAAGTTGTGTGACAGTAGGTCTAAAAGCACAATATACTATATATGCTCAAATATTATGGAGAAAAGTATTTACACCTCCAGGAGCTTTTCTGATCTCCCATCTTGCATCCACAGACATTAATATGGAGTTGGCCCCTCTGAAGATATAACGGCTCCTGCTCTTCTCAGAAGGATTTCTACAAGATTTTGGAGGCGTCGGTGGGAATTTTTGCCCCTTCATCCAGGAGAGCATTTGTGAGATCAGATACTGATGTTGGGGAGAGGCCGGGATCATAATCTCTGTTATAGGTGTTGTAAGGGGCTGAGGTCCGGGCTCTGTGCTGACGGCCATGTTCTTCCACCCATCTCTCCCTCCATGTCTGTATGGACCTGGTGCACTGGGCAAAGTCAAGGGGGACAGAAAAAGGGTCTTCCACAAACTCGTCTCAAAAAGCAGGAAGCTACAATTATCCACAATGTCTTGTGCTGAAGAATTAACATTTCCCTAGATCTAAGGATCTGGGAATGAGACCTGACAAACAATCGCATAGTATAACCCCTCTTCCACCAAACTGTACAGCGGGCACAGTGCAATCAGGGGGTAACGTTCTGGCATTCACCACACCCAGATTCCTCAATCAGATGCCAGATAGAGAAGTGTGATCCGTCACTGCACAGAACACGTCTCTCCAGAGGCCAGTGGTGGTGGCTTTACACCACTCCATCCATCGCTCTGCATTGTGCTTGGTGATGTACGGCTGCATGCAGCTGCTCAGCCATGAAGCTCCCGATGCGAGCACAGTGTTTGTGCTGATGTTAATACTGGAGGATGTCTGAACTCTGCAGTTATGGGGTCAGCAGAACATTGGTGACTTTCCTACCCTGTGCTCCTCAGCACTCGGCCCCTCGCTCTGTAACGTTACGGGGTCTCCACTTAACGGCAGTTGCTTCCATTTCTCAATAATATCACTCACATGGGGATAGATTTAGGTGGAAGAAATGTCATGAACGGACTTGTTATCCTGGTGGCTCCTATTACAGGACAGCGCTGGTATCAGTGAGCTCTTTAGGACACACAACTTTGATTACTTTTCATGTAACCTTTTAGCAACTTTTCGAGTTTCACTGTACCTCCTATAAATCATGCTGATCTTCCTGCTGTAGGACTACGCTGTAAATAATGCAAGCATGACAAAAGTGGCTGATAACCCAGGGGGTAATGTAACCATTTGTGGTTTCGGTGCACATCTGTTACCTGTGCGGGAGACCAAGATTTCTCAGAAACAGCTGAAACCATTGTCCGATATCCAGCCCTGAAATAATCTATGGTTGCCAAAACTTGTGAGTAATCACTGATTAAATCCCCAGCTCCTATCCCAACAAACGCCCTGGCCATATGTTATGTCGGTAAAGTTACTGCTTATCTGGTTCAGCTCCACATTGTTGATTTCACTGGGAGTTATTGGTGAAGCTTCCACCTATTTTCAGGAATTGACAGAGTGAGAAGGTTGGCACGTCCACTTCTAGTTTCCAGATATTTGTTTTAGAGAACTCACATTCATTGTGATCTAATAATAATTTTCCACTTCTGGTTTATGGAGTCAACAGAGCGTTGGTGACTTTCCTGTTCTCTGCTCTTGAGCTCTCGACCCCCCCGCTCTGCAACATTATGGGGTCTCCACTTCATGGCTGAGTTGCTGATGTTTCTTCGACTTCTCAATAATATAACAATAATTTTCCACATTGGTTTATGTTTCTAAGCCATGTCGGCCATGTTTTTTATGAGTGATAATGGCCAAAGTTTACCACCAGCCTTATTGTTACTTTAGTCTTCGGCAGATGACATGCCGAAAGGCTGGAGGTCATTCCCCGAAGGTGAGGAGCCAGATGTTATACACTGGGTGCAAAGCTGTCGGATGTTATACATCCGACTGGATGAGAAACCTGAATAGCTTAAGCCGTTAGTGACCACCAATAAGTCTTTTTACTGACCTGTGACTTGAGAACATTATTCCCCTGCGGGTGACAATCCAGCAGCTGTCAGCAGTACACTATGGCTGACAACTTGCTGCATCAGCCACAATCAGTGTTGGCGAAGAGTATGGTCATTTAACCCCTTAACTGCTGCTGGCAATAGTGACTACTGCATCTAGATGGTTAACAGAATGTGGGGACGCCCTCCTTAACCCCTTTGTCACCCTGAGATCTTGATCTTGTGGTCCTGTTTGCCATGGCAGTTCATGGTCAAATAACAGAGTCTGCTGGCTATAGGGGTCAGTTCAAAAGTTATCAAAATTTTGGTGGTAAAAATAAACTTTTTCATTCTTGTCATGCCACTTTGCATTAATTTCTGAAAAGCACCTGAAGGGTTAATGAACTACCTGAAAGCAATTTTGAATATGTTAAGGGGTGCTGTTTTTCAAACGGTATTACTTTTGGGGGGGTTTCCAATATATATGACCCACAAAGTCACTTCAAAACTGAACAGTTCCCTAAAAAAAAAAGTTTTGTAAATGTAATTGAAAAAAAGAAAAATTACTGCTACATTGTTAAACCTTCTAAAATGTTAACATAATAAAACAACATTTTACAAATGGTGCTAATGTAAAGCAGACATGTGGGAAATGTTATTAATGCTTTTGTGTGGGACTATCTGGATTAAATAGATAATCATTCAGATAGAAAATTGCAATTTTTTAAAAACCTGATATTTTTATAAATAAATGCAAAACATATAAACCTAAATTTACCACCATCATGAAGTACGATGTGTCATGGAAAAAAAACAATCTCCAAATCACTGGGATATGTTGAAGCATTACAGAGTTATTCTACCTAAAGTGACAAAAATTGGCCCGTCACTAAGGGGTTAAGACAAGCTTCCACTATGTTTCATCCAGGTCTGCACTCATCACTATGAGATCTTCATGCCACGCATGGACTCTATTAGTATAGCAGCACCACCATGTGTCACCAAGTAAAAACTGTGCAGTCCTCAATCATAGAAAACACCATAGAAAATCATTCCCTTCATTTTGCTTTTTTTCACAAATAGTACATTTTTGTCTAGGATTTTTGGAGACTCGGGCAGGCTGGTAGAGAACGTGACTTCAGTGACCTTCCCAAACTGCAAATCTGGCTTCAGCTCACCCACATTTATCAATCTGAAACAATTTTATGTAAAATGTATACATGTTACTATGAGATTTGAAAAAAAAAAAAGGTGACCTAGGAGGTCGATTATCAAAAATCCTCAAAAACTGCAAGAGAATTAGAAGTGGACAGACAACTGTTGTAGCTCTGGACCAAAATACTTAAAGCAGTCTCCAAGATGAAAAAAAAAGGTACTGAATCTGAGCTCCATCTGGTGAACAGCAAGATCCATGCCAGAGGACAAGAACTCTTAGTAGGTACTACATGTGCTTCTCACAAAATTAGGATATCATCAAAAAGTTAATTTATTTCAGTTCTTCAATACAAAAAGTGAAACTCATATATTATATAGAGTCATTACAAAGAGAGTGATCTATTTCACTTATGTCTGTTAATGTTGATGATTATGGCTTACAGCCAATGAAAACCTAAAAGTCATTATCTCAGTAAATTAAAATAATTAACAAAAAACACCTGCAAAGGCTTCCTAAGCATTTAAAAAGATCCCTTAGTCTGTTTCGGTAGACTTGAAAAATGATTTTAAAATCGGAAATGTTGGCCTACTGAAATGTATGTTCAGTAATGTACTCAATACTTGGTTGGGGCTCCTTTTGCATCAATTACTGCATCAATGCGGCGTGGCATGGAGGCGATCAGCCTGTGGTGCTGCTGAGGTGTTATGGAAGCCCAGGTTCCTTTGATAGCAGCCTTCAGCTCGTCTGCATTGTTGGGTCTGGTGTCTCATCTTCCTCTTGACAATACCCCATAGATTCTCTATGGGGTTAAGGTCAGGCGAGTTTGCTGCCAATCAAGCACAGTGATACTGCTGTTTGTAAACCAGGTATTGGTACTTTTGGCAGTGTGGACAGGTGCCAAGTCCTGCTGGAGCATGAAATTTCCATCTCCAAAAAGCTTGTCGGCAGCGGGAAGCATGAAGTACTCTAAAATTTCCTGGTAGACGGCTGCGCTGACTTTGGTCTTGATAAATCACAGTGGACCTACACCAGCAGATGACATGACTCCCCAAACCATCACTGATTGTGAATCCCCCCAAATTTTTGAATGGCCTTTTCTTAACAATCCATTCAAGGTTGCGGTTATCCCGGTTGCGTGCGCACTTTTTTCTACCACACTTTTTCCTTCCACTCAACTTTCCATTAATATGCTTGGATACAGCTCTCTGTGAACAGCCGGCTTCGTTAACAATGACCTTTTGTGGCTTACCCTCCTTGTGGGGTGCGTCAAAGACTGCATTCTGGACTTCTGTCAAGTCAGCCGTCTTCCCCATGATTGTGGAGCCTACTGAAACAGACTAAGGGACCTTTATAAACGCTTAGGAAGCCTTTGCAGGTGTTTTTTGTTCATTATTCTGTTTTACTGAGATAATGACTTTTGCGTTTTCATTGGCTGTATGCCATAATCATCAACATTAACAGAAATAAACACTTTAAACAGATCACTCTGATTGCAGTGACTCTATATAATAGGAATTTCACTTTTTGTATTGAAGAACTGAAATAAAATAACTTTTTGATGATATTCTAATTTTGTGAGAAGCACCTGGATATATGTGACAGAATTTGAGGTAGACTTGTTGTCTATGATTTCAAGTACTGATGTATAACATTACACTCCAGGAGAGATGATGATTCTAGATCTATTGGCATCTGCATGTTATTTTAGTGTTCTAATTACTACCTAGTTTCTCAAGGTCTGAAGGTCATCTCCTCCATCAATGAAGGCTTTGGTTGTAGCCTTAAGAATATACGAATATTTCGGAGTGTCGCCTGGTGGTGGCGGGAATCACTGGCTATGTGGTAGGCTTCTTATAGATGGATAAACCCGATACCCTGAAAATGTTGCCTGTGCTCAAAACAGCCCATCCGGTGTGGAGGCGAATGTCAAGTTTCACCCACGTTCTGGCAGACATGCCTCGGTAGAAGAATCCCTCTATTCCTCCTCTAGTATCTTATCCATCCTCTTAATTTTGGATCTCCCATAAAATCCTTTTACTTGGTGACATGTATGGTCAGAATATATTTTTGTCATTTGATCAATTGAGTAATAGGTATGGGGGGTGCCAATATCTCAATTTATAAGGTATCTTATTGAAGATCTGCTCTCCAAGCACAATTACATACACAAGATGAATTACCTTTCCGCTGATAGGAATCCTTAAATCACAAGGACTCATATCGGCCCTGTACACTAAGGGTATGTTTCCACGTTCAGGAAACGCTGCTTTTTTGATGCTGCGCAGAGCTGCAGCGTCAAACAAGCAGTGTCCAGATGTTCCAGCATAGTGGAGGGGATTTTATGAAATCCCGTCTCTACTATGCGTGGAAACCCGCACGCGGCGGCCCTGCGACTCCGGACATGCTGCGCGTCTTTTCAGATCGCAGCATGTCCGTACACCTTGCGGGGACGCAGTGTCCCCGCAAGGCATATCACAGGGCCCTATGGGAGCGAGCGATCATCCCGGATGTGAAGAGTTAACACATCCGGCATGATCGCGTCCCAGAAAGGGGGCGGGGCTTAGCGCCGAGCGGCTTCGCCGCTGCGGCGATACCGCCGGCCATCCTGAACGTGGAGACATAGCCTTACTGGCTATTACTGGGCATGACCTCACCTTCTCTAAAGGTGAAAGACAAGTGGAAGCTGCTCATTCCTACTATCAGTGAGGAAGACTGGTAGGAGATCTTGGAATCCCGCCTTTATGTTTCACCCTCCTTGAACCATAAAATTACTCAATTATACATTATTCACCAAGCTTTCTTAACTCCATGAAGACTGCACCGTATGGGGACACTGCCCTCTTCGGAATGTTTAAGATGTCATGCTTTGAATGAAGATTTTTGGCACGATATGGTCGTGTCCAATTATTATCTCCTTTTGGCCAAGCATGGTCACATTCCTGTCTTGATATCTATTCCGATTCCCCAAGCTCCGATGATGTTTATTTGGGTTACTCGAGGAAGGAGTGTGGAAACCCATTGATAGCTAGAAGATGAATGGGGAATTCTCTGCCAACACTAAGGTCATGGATTGAGTCAGTAAACATAACGATAACATATGAGAATGCAGTGTATCATAATATAGGATGCCCTCAGAAGTTCGACAAGGTATGTTTTGTGTATGAAGAACGCTCGTATCTGTACCTACTTGAAGAACGTGGTGTGTTTATATAAAAATATATACACACACATACATACACAGGTTTTAAGTATCTGAAAAAGTCTTGTGGAATTGTATGTAACATTGCTGCGTTTCAGTTTTCAATAAAACAAATTAAAAAAAAATATCCCAGTATTACTATGTATAAAATCAATATCCTGTAGGAATTTTTGCCAAAAGATTTTGGAAACAAGACAATAATTACAGAACATTTGGGTTGAAATTAAATTTCACAGCAACAAATTATATAAAAAAAAAAAAAGTCCTGGAGATAGCAAAGCTATTGTTATCTATGACGATCATTGGCGTATATCCCACCATGCACTTTAGATAGCTGTCAGCTGGGCAATGACTATCCCAAATACAGAGCGCTCCTGTGTTCTTTATGAGAGAGCACTGCGAAACTGCTCTGGTGGCCGCTCATCTCAGAAGGAAAATTAAAGGTTTGGCAGTCCAAAATTGAACATGCCAGATCCTTCTCGCTCCAGACATCATCTGTCAGAGGGCCACATACATATTGGTCGAACACGCTGGCTGGTTGAACCGATGTTAGTTATGTGGACCATAAGACAAGGTATCTTGTAGTCTGCAGACCCCTTGGGAGTGCAGAAAACTCTGCACTACCATTCCCGTCTCTCAGTGTTAGAGATAGCAGAAGGGTTTACACAAATCTGCAGTGAAGAGAGGGGAAAGTAAAGTTTTATTGATAGCAGAGAAAACAGGCTATAAAAAGAAGAAAGCACATGAAGAGGAACTAAATGGAGGATACAAGCTTACATATGAGCAGAGAAGACAGCAGCACCCTAGATATATGCAGACCTCACTTCCAGCCTATATTACTGGAAGAGACACTCCCAAAAGAGAGATATCTAACACTAGGGTCAGGCTGCAAACGGCATATTGGGGAGGGTGAAAAGGAATGAAGGAATAAAGACTAGTGCAATTTTATTAATGAATGGAACATATTAACCATTGATGTGTAGAAATCATTTTTCCATGTCAAAGATGTCCATAACCGTTAAAGACACTTTGGTCTCTGGTGAACATTCCTATCATTATACAGCAACTAATTCACATCCTTCAGTTGATCTACTCCCTGGGTTAAAGAATTTGCAAGATGATTTTATGTCCTGTGGAAGGTTGTTGCAAAACATGAAGACAAATTCAACACTTTCTTTGATTTTCATAGATCACAGGATTCATTTATATAGGCGGTCACCATAAATCCAAGCTAAAGAGCTACAAAGTTACGGTAAAAAAACCATTCAAACCTCATGTTGGACCATTTGTCTGAAAAGAGAAGCGACATCCACCCTGGACACATATATGGAGTAAGAACTTGAGTTGTCAACTTTTGAACCACAAGAACTTTACCTATTAAGCCATGCTGCACTGACAGCGGTAGAAACTTTGTTCTAAAGGGTTTGACCCCTTCCAGAAAACTTACGTCCAACAATCGGAAAATATCTACCGATACCTTAATGCCGCCAATCGCATAACATAATCTGACCCCTAACTTCCCAGCATCCAGCACTTTGTCTCTGGCGCTGCCCCGATTTCGGTTGTTGGGTTGCAGCAGTGACGTCACATTGACGGCGCTGCTGCTAATCACTGCTCAGTGGCTTGCACCATCTACATTGGCAGACATGCTTAATTGCTGAAGATTATGCAAAAAAAAAAAAATAAAAAAATAAAAAAAAAAAACGGTACAGTGCCGGACCCTGGGAAGGTAAATAATGTGGGATTTGTTTTATTTATAGTAAACTAAAGCAGAGGTCAAGCGTTTTCTGAAAGTGGACATGCCCTTTAAGTAGAGAGACAATATTACAATCTGTTTATCTACAAGGTTGTAACCCTGGATCTAGTTAGTTCCAGTTGCGTCCTGAATACAAGACTTTCTCCCTGGCAGCTATCGCAGTTACTATTCTCAGCCTTACTCCGGTTTTCTCATCGGTCAGTGGCAGCACTCCATAGAAATGACTCCATCTGCTTCACTCCAATGGGGCGTGATCCATGTTTTGCAGTTTTTACATGCGAGGTTTGCATCGAGGGACAAGGTGATGAATAGCTGGTGCAGACAAGGTCAACGGCCTGTGGTGAAATGATTTAATCGCCCTGCTCCCTTAATTAAAATGAATGCGATCAGTAATAGGAGAGCTTCATGGCCGACTCTCTATGGCTGTAGGAATGGGGCAGAAGACATCTCAACAATGCAGCTCTTTATTGAAAGTGGAAAACGAGATGCTCCTATTCATCACCATTGAGGACAACACCAAAGCCGAGGGTAAAGGGAGAATTAAGACTCCATATTATCAAAAATAGCGGCGATGTCTTCTCAGTCCACCAACAATCATACTTGGGTCATATAAAAAAAATGGGGTTGATGACATCGGACAACCCCTTGAAGTATGTTTTCGGGGCATGGCAGGACACCTCTCTGAACACATATAAAAACCAGATACGTATTTGTACAGGGAAACAAATGTAATGAGATAAAGGAAATATTGGATTCTGACTCATACAGCAATAACTATGTAGAGCAATGTGACTGTCCCGATTTGCCCAAACCAAGACCCAAGCTGAACTGGTCAAGGTCATGGCTGGCCTAAGATCAAGTAGAAGGGGCAACAACAAAGAACTTTGAAGCCTCTGGTGGTCATCTTCCATACGATGGTGGCTTCCATAACTGCAGACCTGAAGGTGTAGAAGCCAAGCCAGTCTGATGCAGCTCCGTACATTCCTGTAGTAGACATACTCAGCTTCGGGAGTGGATCTATGATAACAAAAGCTGGACTATGACCAAAGGAGCCATGTGAATAACAGTAGGATGACCTTGACTCCACCGTCCTCCCCGTACTCTGTATCCAGTACTAAAACAAGACTGGACTAGTGATTTACTAGACATGTGGCTTACGCAAGGAGATAAAGCTGAAGACACCTGCCCAAAAAAAATATGAAGCCTCCCTAGGGATAAACACTCAATTTTAAGGAGATCTCCAAGCTTCCCGGTAATGGCCACAATCTCACACCTGCAGGTTCCTCATGGGCAGATGGTAATACTGGATAAACTTTTGATAAAGGCTTAATTTCAAAGTTTTATTATTGACAACGCTTTATTATATGCTGTAAAGAAATCACTTTCATTAACTTTCAGGTCCAAAAACGGTTATGGAAAACACCTAAAAGAAAGGAATCCTGTGCCAGAACAAAACATGGGCCAAGTTGATTTCTAACTCCTCATATACAGTTGGGGCCAAAAGTATTCACACCCCTGCAATTCTGTCAGATAATACTCAGTTTCTTCCTGAAAATGATTGCAAACACAAATTCTTTGGTATTATTATCTTCATTTAATTTGTCTTAAATGAAAAAACACAAAAAGAATTGTCCTAAAGCCAAATTGGATATAATTCCACACCAAACATAAAAAAGGGGGTGGACAAAAGTATTGGCACTGTTGGAAAAATCATGTGATGCTTCTCTAATGTGTGTAATTAACAGCACCTGTAACTTACCTGTGGCACCTAACAGGTGTTGGCAATAACTAAATCACACTGCCACAGCAGCCAGTTGACATGGATTAAAGTTGACTCAACCTCTGTCCTGTGTCCTTGTGTGTACCACATTGAGCATAGAGAAAAGAAAGAAGACCAAAGAACTGTCTGAGGACTTGCGAAACCAAATGGTGAGGAAGCATGAGCAATCTCAAGGCTACAAGTCCATCTCCAAAGACCTGAATGTTCCTGTGTCTACCGTGCGCAGTGTCATCAAGAAGTTTAAAGCCCATGGCACTGTGGCTAACCTGCCTAGATGTGGACGAAAAGAAAAATTGACAAGAGATTTCAACGCAAGATTGTGTGGATGTTGGATAAAGAACCTCGAATAACATCCAAACAAGTTCAAGCTGCCCTGCAGTCCGAGGGTACAACAGTGTCAACCCGTACTATCCGTCGGCGTCTGAATGAAAAGGGACTGTATGGTAGGAGACCCAGGAAGACCCCACTTCTTACCCTGAGACATAAAAAGCCAGTTTGCCAAAACTTACCTGAAAAGGCCTAAAACGTTTTGGAAGACTGTTCTCTGGTCAGATGAGACAAAAGTAGAGCTTTTTGGGCAAAGGCATCAACATAGAGTTTACAGGAGGAAAAAAAAAAGAGGCATTCAAAGAAAAGAACACGGTCCCTACAATCAAACATGGCGGAGGTTCCCTGATGTTTTGGGGTTGCTGTGCTGCCTCTGGCACTGGACTGCTTGACCGTGTGCATGGCATTATGAAGTCTGAAGACTACCAACAAATTTTGCAGCATAATGTAGGGCCCAGTGTGAGAAAGCTGGGTCTCCCTCAGAGGTCATGGGTCTGCCAGCAGGACAATGACCCAAAACACACTTCAAAAAGCACTAGAAAATGGTTTGAGAGAAAGCACTGGAGACTTCTAAGGTGGCCAGCAATGAGTCCAGACCTGAATCCCATAGAACACCTGTGGAGAGATCTAAAAATAGCAGTTTGGAGAAGGCACCCTTCAAATATCAGGGACCTGGAGCAGTTTGCCAAAGAAGAATGGTCTAAAATTCCAGCAGAGCATTGTAATAAACTCATTGATGGTTACCGGAAGCGGTTTGTACTGTTCAGTTTATTCTGATAGACTTTCAGCCATACATGGACATTTATGTAATGGTAATATACTTAGTTCTATCATCTATTGTATTTGTTATACTTTGCTGCTATCTACTGGCCATTGCTGTATTACACTGTAATATTTGTTATGGTACTTTCCCATAATACCTCTGTCTATAGCTCCTCCTATCTTTTTCCTTCTCTTCCTGTTTTGTACTCAATGCCATCTTAGATCTCACATGTGCTGCAGAGCTGGAGAAAGAATTCTCTTGTTACCTCTAACCTGGAGCTTCTATTGTCTCTAATCTGGTGCTTCTATAACAGCTCTAACCTACAGTCCTCACTCCTACCTCATCTTCATTCCTTCATCTTCCCTGACGTCTCATCTCATCAAGGTACTGTAAATAAAGTCTGTTGAATTCATCACTGCATCATCCTTCCGGACCACCACACGACGCTGATAGGGACTGGGAGCACAGGTTGGTGAGTAACGCTATCTGCCATTGCTTATACAGAGATTCGTGATCACATCCCTCACATACATGTCATCCACGTACATCAGTGGCAGAATACAGCTGGTCGCAGTTATTTTGGCTAAAGGTTGTGCAACCAAGTATTAGGCTGAGGGTACCAATACTTTTGTCTGGCCCATTTTTGGAGTTGTGAGAAATGATCAATGTTTTGCCTTTTGCTTCATTCTCTTTTGTGTTTTTTCATTTAAGACAAATTAAATGAAGATAATACCAAAGAATTTGTGATTGCAATCATTTTCTGTACTATTAGACATGATATTTCTGCCCATGAGCTTAACTTCGTAAAGATCATTGGGACTAGCCAGTCACGTGCCAGGAAACACGGTCTTGTTCTCTCTGAACTAGTAGGTGGATATGAGCTGCTACACAGACAAGAGCAGAAGCATGCTGGATAGTACACCACAGTTCTGAGCAGTGTAGCTGTGAATCCAGCTCTCGCTTGAGATACACACAAAAAGTGTTTTATCTGTGCTTCACTCTAGCACGGTGCTGCTTGCTTCCCCTCCATTTTTCATAGACAGCAATAAGCCGCTGTAATCAGATGCCTCAGTAAGCTGACGTCAGTTTTGCAAGATGGATGAGTTTAATTAGCAGCTCATAAGTGGAAATAGAAGCAAAGTTCTCTGATTAGCCATATTATAACTTTACGCATTTGTTAAGGTTATGGACTTTTATGCAACGTTTGTTAAAATGTAGCTAGAATCCAATTGTAATGTAACAGGAATTCACCTACCTCAAACCCACTGTTTTATCACAGCATTGCCACTTGTAATGTAACAGTAACCCCTGGAAGAAGCCCATAGTAAGGCGAAACATAGGGTCGAGTTGGGAAATGTTGTGAGAATATGGAATAATTGGTGCTGTCTGACTGAATATCTGCAGCGGCAGGTCAGCCTGGCCGCAGCTTCATTCAACCTCGATGGGGCTACCCCCTAAACAAGGAAGAGAATGGCAACTGAAGAAGTACATTAGGGTATGTGCACACATTGCAGATTAGCCTTATGAATTTTTGGTGTGGATTCTGCATCTCTTGGCAGAAAACGTAGGTGCGTATTTGATGCTCTTTTTATGCGGATTTTGTGTGGATTTACTGCGTTTTTTTTTTACCCCTACAGATTTCTATAATGGAATGGGTACAAAAACGCTCCAGATCTGCAAAAAAGAAGTGACATGCTACTTTGTTTCCGCACGGAATTTTCCGCACCATTAGCACAGCGTTTTTTTTCTCATTTATTTACATTGTACTGTAAATCACTTGCGGATGTGCAGTGTTTCTGCACGGTAAAAAAAACGCTGGGGATCTGCAGGAAATCCGCAACGTGTGCACATACCCTTACTGCTCCATTTAAATGCCCAGGGCTGCACGAATGCCAGCAGTAAAACCCCCACCATCAGTTACATTAACCCCTTCAATCACAGCCAGAGCACTAAGCTGGCTTTGGCTGCAAGTTGGCACACTTTCCAGAAAGTTACAAAAAACAGTGAGAAAAACCACAACAAAACACCAGGACACCTTCCAATGAGAACAGAACGAAGTGGAAAATTACAGGTGATTGAAGCAACCTGGACGGAAGTGTGTGAAGAAGTGATAAGCGGCGTGCATAACCTTGTAACATGGGTATAACATGGAGATGAAATTAAATCACTTTATTACATATCATAACCGTTTAACAAAGGTATTCTGATAACGCAAATCATAAAAGAAGAGCAGGGAACATAAGAATAGAGTCAGAAAGGAAAAAAAATAAAGTGTGTAATAAACCTATTGATTCAAATGTAAACGTGTGAAGCAGAGTGGGTGAGGCATTAACAAGGCTAGATAAGAAGGGGGGGAAGGAGGGGGAAGAAAAGTCTGACATTGATTAACTCTTTCTGCTCCTGTAGAACATAATCTGCAAGGACAGGACGACACACTGGACACCGTGGAGTAGCCATTGCTTTGGGTTGTCCAGGACATGATTGGTACGTTAATATGGTAACACCAGCCATGGCCTCAATGGACTGGCTAATAGTTACAAGACTGTTAATGATGCAACAGTGCCACGTTTGGGCTGCCAGACCCTAAAGCTGCACAAGCTACAAACATTAGGAAGCATTTGTAGAAAATACACAAAACACCCAGAATTAAAGGCACACTCCAGACAAAACCTATACGATGGTGCAGGGATTAGGTGGGAGCAAGAGACAGCCCCTCAGGAGGAGGAGCATGGCAGCAAATCCCTCCCTTTGTCATGCTCCACCCCCTCAGGAGGAGGAGCATGGCAACAAATCCCTCCCTTTGTCATGCTCTACCCCCTCAGGTCCAACATGCGCATTATTAGTTTTGCCTGGGGTGTTCTTTTATAGGGGTTTTCCATGGAGAGTCAGTGCTGCCATGTGTCGGCAGCAATTATTTTTTTGTGAGGGAAAAACCCTTAACAAAAAAAGTACAACACAAGCAAGGTGTCGGCAAATAGTGATGATGGGGGTAATTTCCGATCAGCCAACACATGGAAATAGAGTGACAACTTGATGTTGAGAGCTTGTGACAATCGGCAAAGTCTTCACTCATCCTTTTTGTCTTTTGGTCCATCTCGAAGTGCCTGGGAAGACAAAAAAGAAGCAAAAAAAAGTGATAATGGAAAATCTAGAGGTTTTGGGGCAGGTATATGCACTCATATTTAATCTCACCACCATAACATGAGGTCCAACAGAGTGAATATTTGGGACAGGGGCAAGGTTTTATCTACCCAATTGCAATGAGAAGGAACAAACCATATAGTTTCTTTTTTTCCCCCCCATAAGATGCATCAGCTGAAATTTTGGAGGCTGATCTTTTAGCAAGTCTTTAGCCTCCCTGCAGCAGCAACATAGATCACTTCAGTCTACAAGGCCCCCACAAGTCATTCATTCTCTGTGATGCCTTCAGCAGACCCCACCTTGAGTAATTCCGAAAGCATCTTCGAAGTTGCAACTTGGCAAAATGGATAATAATAAAAAAAAAAAAAAAAGTACAGCATTGATTTTTGTGCAGCGCGATCATAAGTAAAGAAGTGGTCAACTGGAAGACCTCCGGAGAAGCGCTTTCCTCAGAAGCCCAACTTCACTAACGCAATGGATTTGCCACCAATTTCTATCCCGATTGACCAATTCCTTGAAACCCCAAACAAGGCTTCTCAGAGGCCCCAGCTGCTCGGTCATTATCAAGGAGACAAAAAAAAACAAACTCAAGTCCCATGTGGATCTTGGCCTTGCAGAGAGTTAGGGTACTGTCACACTAAACGATTTACCAACGATCACGACCAGCAATACAACCTGGCCGTGATCGTTGGTAAGTGGTTGTGTGGTCGCTGGGGAGCTGTCACACAGTCAGCTCTCCAGCGACCAACGATGCCGAAGTCCCCGGGTAACCAGGGTAAACATCGGGTTACTAAGCGCAGGGCCGCGCTTAGTAACCCGCTGTTTACCGTGGTTACCAGCGTAAACGTAAAAAAAACCCAAACAGTACATACTCACATTCCGGTGTCTGTCCCCCGGCGTTCTGCTTTTCTGCAGTGTCTGCCAGCCGGAAAGCACAGCGGTGACGTCACCGCTGTGCTCGCTTTCCGGCCGGCCGGCGCTCACAGTGCAGAGAAGCAGAACGCCAGGGGACAGACACCGGAATGTGAGTATGTACTGTTTTTTTTTTTTCACTTTTACGCTGGTAACCACGGTAAACATCGGGTTACTAAGCGCGGCCCTGCGCTTAGTAACCCGATGTTTACCCTGGTTACCAGCGAACGCATCGCTGGATCGGTGTCACACACAACAATCCAGCGATGACAGCGGGAGATCCAGCGACGAAAGAAAGTTCCAAACGATCTGCTACGACGTACGATTCTCAGCAGGATCCCTGATCGCTGCTGCGTGTCAGACACAGCGATATCGTATGGATATCGCTGGAACGTCACGGATCGTACCGTCGTAGCGATCAAAGTGCCAATGTGTGACAGTACCCTTAGAGTATGTGTCCACGGTCAGTAAACGCTGCTTGTTTGACGCTGCGCCAAGCTGCAGCGTCAAACACGCAGCGTCCAGATGTTCCAGCATAGTGGAGGGGATTTTATGAAATCCCGTGTCCACTATGCGTGGAAACACGCATCCGACTTCCCTGCGACTCCGGACATGCTGCGCGTCTTTTCAGATCGCAGCATGTCCGTGCTACCTGCGGCGACGCTGCGTCGCCGCAAGTAATATCACAGGGCGCTATGCGAGGGTGCGATGATCCCGGATGTGTACAGTTAACACATCCGGCATCATCGTGTCCCAGAAAGGGGGCGGGGCTTCGCCGCTCCGGCGATACCGCCAGCCATCCTGACCGTGGACACGTACCCTTAGGGTACCGTCTCAGTGGCACTTTGGTCGCTACGACGGTACGACCCGTGACGTTCCAGCGATATACTTACGATCTCGCTGTGTCTGACACGCTACTGCGATCAGGGACCTCGCTGAGAATCGTACGTCGTAGCAGATCGCTTGAGACTTTCTTTCGTCGTCAAGTGTCCCGCTGTGGCGGCATGATCACATCGTGTAACAAAGGTGTGCACAATATTGTAAACGATGTGCGCACAGTAACCAACGGCTTCTACATCGCAAATATGTCATGAAATTATCGCTCCAGCGCCATGCATTGCGAAGTGTGACCGCAGTCTAAAACGCTGGAGCGATAATGGAGCGACGCTGGAGCGTCACGGATCGTGCCGTCGTAGCGACCAAAGTGCCACTGTGAGACGGTACCCTAAGTCTGTCTTGGAAACTATTGGGAGGCTACAAACTTTTACCTTTTCTATTGCTGGAGTGAAATCCCATTTTAACCATTTAGTATCGCATGTCGTTTTCTTTGATGAAGGGAGCGATTTGATGACTACCTCCACACCTCGTCAATGAACATGAGGGCAGGAAATGGATGAACTTGGGTAAAAAAAAACCCACCAGGGATGATATTAGGGTCTGTTAGCAAATAGGCCCTGGATCTGCCAAAGATGATTCTTATACATAGTTTTACCAGCTGACCCTCAGGCCCAGAATGCTACCCATTTCCTTTTGGCAATTTTAGTCACATGGTGCTACATTTATTAGCACAATGATTTGTCTTTTTGATCATTTAAGCCTCCCAAATGACCTCCAGATAAAAGGGTTCCGCTAGTCATATCTCCTGATTAAATCAATAGAAATACAGCGAAACTCATCATCCTCACCAGATTATAGCATTTTGAGATTCATTTGTTATATTTCCTTTTTTTTTTTTTTTTTTGGGGGGGGGGGGGGGGGGGGGGGAACTATATTAAATTTTTAACCATCTTCCTAGTCATTCAGTAGTGGCCAGTAGGCGGCATATGGTACCAATAGTCCACTCATCCCCACGGGGAGTGTCAATACGACTGAAGATTTGTTAAGAGGGCTCAAAACCACGAAAAAAGAAAGTGCCATCACAAAACCAACGTCACATGCAAAAGCGAAGAAGTACAGTTTCTAGTCTTACAAGTTACCCATTTTAATTTGGGCCATACACCAGCCATGAGACACTGACTCACAAATCCTGAAGATAAGTCCAATCGTGTTAGTGTGGAATTTCACAAGTCGTTTGCCTCTGTTCCGAAACTCAGCATCTCAAGACAAACTCCACAAAAAAAAAAAAAAAAAAAAAAAAAAAAAAAAAGGGACCCGGCCTCTGCCATGTAGATCCAATCTACAAAGCAAGTAAGTAGATCGGACCTCAACATTTTTCTATCGATCAAGTAATCTTCTCCTACAAATCTTAATTGCCCTGTTTAATTTTCAAAATCCTCTGCTCTATTGACATCTAAATATTACAAAAAAGGCCCAATAAAGGTTTTTTTTTTTTTGTTTATGGCATTGGGGACCGATTCTGAAACTCCTCAAAAGATGCAGTGTGCCAGGCTGCATTCAGGGAGGCCTTCCAAGTTTTTATTTTATTTTATTTTTTTCTTTTATTTCTAACCCAGGAGGCTCCAAAAATTCTGGATTCTTCTTTCACTCAACAGGACACCTGTAACAGTACCTTTATGATGAATAAACCATTCATGCAAATTCAAGACCTCAAAGTTGCCCATAAAAGACCTCAGCAACCTCAGTTTTTAGCTAAGCTTTTAGATGTAAATGAAGAGCCGATCTGGGCAAGCTCCGCAAATACCTATTTTAGTGACCGTACAAGAAGATTCTTAATGTTCTAAAAAAAATAAAAAAATGGTGAAGTTCACTGGCTAAGGTCTAATCGCCTCCAAATTTCGAAGACTTGGGTCCCTGAGAATAAAATCTGTCTCTGGTTTAAGCACAGATGACCCCACGAACATCTCAGAAGTCAATACTCATTTCAAGCTCTCTGCTTCTGTCATGACGATCGATCTTCTAAGGTTGTAGACTGCCAAAAACAGTGGATTCTTTTATTTCAGAAAACCTTCCCCTGACTAAGTTAGGCTAGGTTCACATTGCATTAGGGCAATCCGTTAAGCGCATAGCGCTAGCGGATTGCGCTAACGCAATGTTCCTCTAGGGTCCGCGTTCACGTCCCCGCTAGCGCAGATCCCCGATCTGCGCTAGCGAAGACCGGACCTCGGACGCACCTCGGACGCCGCAAGCAGCGTCCGAGGTCCGTCACAAAAGAACGGCACATCGCTAGCGCGTGCCGAAAATGGCATGCGCTAGCGATGCGCTACAGGCACAAATAACATTGCTGTCAATGGGTGCGCTAACGGACCCGTTGCACGGCGTTAATTGAGACATTTTCACCGTGCAACGCAGTCCGTTAGCGTTAACCCATTAACGCAATGTGAACCTAGCCTTAGCAGAAGGCCTTCCCAAAATAGGAGGTCATGGATGTGATCAAGTAGATAACTAAGGGTAAAAGTCGAGGTTGCTACTTGGTCCAAAGGAAAAGATACAGCCCTGATTTTGGGTCAGCGCGATCATGAGTAAAAAAAAAAATTAAAGTTGTCGGCTGGAGGAGCTCAGGAGAAGTTTTCAGCTTTCCTCGGAAACATGACTTCACTAATGCACTGGATTTTAGACCAATTCTATCCCAATTGACCATTTCCTTGCAGCACCGACCAAGGCATCTCACAGGCCCCAGCTGCTTGGTCATCACCAAGGATATTCACTGCAAAGTTTTATAAGACTTGTCCCACAGCTCCTTTACTTTGTGACGACGGTATACAATGCCACCTCTAACAAGAAACAATCTACACAATCACGAGTTACCTAAAGACACAGATAAAATGTCACTTCATGTGCAAACTCCTGTTCTGTACCACAAATTAACATGGATGTCAAGTTCAATTCTACAATATTGGCAAAAGAAGATTTTCTGCATTCTTCCCATAGTGATCAACAAGGATCAAGTTGGGTTTATCAAAAATTAGGAGGCAAGAAATAAGTCTAGGTGAACGCAGACTCATTTCTCATGTTCATAAACGCACCAGAACCAACTTACCTCTTCTGAGACAGAACCAGACCCACTAGACGCATTTTACAGTCGACTCTTCTCATAAACCAGCCTTGTGCGACGTCAAGTAACATAGATGATGTGTCGCCAGGCCGGCTTATCATAAGAGGAGCTGAAGAGGCCTTCAGGTAAGCGGTGGTTTGCATGGCTCCATCTGTTGGCCACAGGTTGCTGACCTAGTTGCCAGATTGGGTCCTATGCATCGATATACAGTGGTCCGATAGAGTATGCACTAATACAATATGGTCATCTCCGCTATTACCCAGAGAACCAGGTGGGGGTTGAACATGTATATCCCACAATGACTAAAGCACTTGGCAAATGTTTTTTACGCCACCACTACCAGGTTACTTTTATATAGATGTAATTACTCTAACGTGTTTTTGTATCCGGCACTGATGAATAAGAACATCGGCAAAATTTTCCACGGATGGCTGCTTCTCCATAATAGGAAAATCAGTAAGGCCATCCTATGATATGTATAATATCTGCACGCTTGGTTAACTGGGACACAAGAGAGAAGGATGCCGACAATTTTGAGTGCAGAATTAAATATTCCATGAAATTTTAATTAAGGAGATCAGAGGCGTATGAAAGGATTTGACTCAAAAGTTCAGCTTAAAGTGGAAAAACTACACTGCTTATGCCAAAGTGTCACAATGCTGCAGCCATGCTTAGGAGCTTGCCTAGTTAGAGGTCAATGCAGGAGATTGTGGAGCTACCTTAGAGGGTAGGACTGTACTACATGTGAAGAGAATGGTGGGAAGAACTTATGATCACGAGCTGCTGACGTGTGGCTTTCAGTTCTGGAAGATCACATTTGGGAAACTACAATGGTTTCACCAAGGCTTTTCAATACTCTATACTTAAGAGTTCCCTGGAGGAAGTTCCTACATGGTCATCGGGTCTACCTGGAGAAAATGCAAGCCAAGGTCGGGTTATTTTCATCTGGTCACTCTGTATAGATGTTCTCTGCTTCTCTGGGCACTTAAATATGTCACAACTTTAGACAGTCTTGAGGAGGTAGGCTGATCGTTCTTAGGCTATGTGCACACTTATAATGGTCCTCTGCAGATTTTTCCGCTGCGGAAATGATAAATCTGCAGGGCAAAAACGCTGCGTTTTTGCTGCAGATTTATCACGGATTTACTGCGGATTTCACTGCGGTTTTACACCTGCAGTTTTCTATTGGAGCAGGTGTAAAGCCGCTGCGGAATCCGCAGAAAGTAGTGACATGCTGCAGAATGTAAACCGCTGCGTTTCCGCGCCTTTTTCGCCGCAGCATGTGCACAGCGTTTTCGGTTTCCCATAGGTTTACATTGTAATGTAAACTCTTGGGAAACTGCTGCGGAAACGCTGTGGATCTGCAGCAAAATCCACAGCGTGTGCACATACCCTTAACCCCTCTGTGACCTTAGACATACTATCCCGTCGAGGTGACCTGGGCCTATCTGACCCTCGACGGGATAGTACGTCATAGCCGATCGGCTGCGCTCACGGGGGGAGCGCGGCCGAGTGTCAGCTGACTATCGCAGCTGACATCCGGCACTATGTGCCAGGAGCGGTCACGGACCGCCCCCGGCACATTAACCCCCGGCACACCGCGATCAAACATGATCGCGGTGTACCGGCGGTATAGGGAAGCATCGCGCAGGGAGGGGGCTCCCTGCGGGCTTCCCCGAGACCCCCAGAGCAACGCGATGTGATCGCGTTGCTCCGAGGGTCTCCTACCTCCCTCCTCGCCGCAGGTCCCGGATCCAAGATGGCCGCGGCATCCGGGTCCTGCAGGGAGGGAGGTGGCTTACCGAGTGCCTGGTCAGAGCAGGCGCTGGTAAGCCTGCAGCCCTGCACAGCAGATCGTCGATCTGGCAGAGTGCTGTGCACACTGCCAGATCAATGATCTGTAATGTCCCCCCCTGGGACAAAGTAAAAAAGTAAAAAAAAAATTCCCCACGTGTGTAAAAAAAAAAATAAAAAAAATATCCTAAATAAAGAAAAAAAAAAAATTATTATTCCCATAAATACATTTCTTTAGCTAAATAAAATAAAACAATAAAAGTACACATTTAGTATCGCCGCATCCGTAACGACCCAACCTATAAAACTGCCCCACTAGTTAACCCCTTCAGTAAACACCGTAAGAAAAAAAAAAAAAAAAAAAAAACGAGGCAAAAAACAACGCTTTATTATCATACCGCCGAACATAAAGTGGAATAACACGCGATCAAAAAGACTGATATAAATAACCATGGTACCGCTGAAAACGTCATCTTGTCCCGCAAAAAACGAGCCGCCATACAGCATCATCAGCAAAAAAAAAAAAAAGTTATAGTCCTGAGAATAAAGCGATACCAAAATAATAATTATTTTTTCTATAAAATAGTTTTTATCGTATAAAAGCGCCAAAACATAAAAAAAATGATATAAATGAGGTATCGCTGTAATCGTACTGACCCGAAGAATAAAACTGCTTTATCAATTTTACCAAACGCGGAACGGTATAAACGCCTCCCCCAAAAGAAATTCATGAATAGCTGGTTTTTGATCACTCTACATCACAAATATCGGAATAAAAAGCGATCAAAAAATGTCACGTGTCCGAAAATGTAACCAATAAAAACGTCAACTCGTCCCGCAAAAAACAAGATCTCACATGACTGTGGACTCAAATATGGAAAAATTACAGCTCTCAAAATGTGGTAACGCAAAAAATATTTTTTGCAATGAAAAGCGTCTTTCAGTGTGTGACGGCTGCCAATCATAAAAATCCGCTAAAAAACCCGCTATAAAAGTAAATCAAACCCCCCTTCATCACCCCCTTAGTTAGGGAAAAATAAAAAAATTAAAAAATGTATTTATTTCCATTTTCCGGTTAGGGTTAGGGCTAGAGTTAGGACTAGAGTTAGGGCTAGGGTTAGGGCAAGGGCTAGGGTTGGGGCTAGGGTTAGGGCTAGGGTTAGGGCTAGTGATAGGGCTAGGGTTATTGCTAGGGTTAGGGCTACAGTTAGGGTTGGGGCTAAAGATAGGGTTAGGGCTTGGATTACATTTATGGTTGGGAATAGGGTTGGTGTGTCTGGGTTAGAGGAGTGGTTAGGGTTACTGTTGGGATTAGGGTTACTGTTGGGATTAGGGTAAGGGGTGTGTTTGGATTAGGGTTTCAGTTATAATTGGGGGGTTTCCACTGTTTAGGCACATCAGGGGCTCTCCAAACGGGACATGGCATCCGATCTGAATTCCAGCCAATTCTGCGTTGAAAAAGGAAAACAGTGCTCCTTCCCTTCAGAGCTCTCCCATGTGCCCAAACAGGGGTTTACCCCAACATATGGGGTATCAGCGTACTCAGGGACAAATTGGACATCATCTTTTGGGGTCCAATTTCTCCTGCTACCCTTGGGAAAATACAAAACTGGGGGCCAAAAAATAAGTTTTGTGGGAAAAAAAAGATTTTTTATTTTCACGGCTCTGCGTTGTAAACTGTAGTGAAACACTTGGGGGTTCAAAGTTCTCACAACACATCTAGATAAGTTCCTTGGGGGGGTCTAGTTTCCAATATGGGGTCACTTGTGGGTAGTTTGTACTGTTTGGGTACATCAGGGGCTCTGCAAATGCAACGTGACGCCTGCAGACCAATCCATTTAAGTCTGCATTCCAAATGGCGCTCCTTCCCTTCCGAGCTCTGTCATGCGCCCAAAAAGTGGTTCCCCCCCACATATGGGGTATCAGCGTAATCAGGACAAATTGGACAACAACTTTTGGGGTCCAATTTATCCTGATACGCTTGTGAAAATACAAAAATGGGGGCTAAAAAATCATTTTTGTGAACAAAAAAAGAATTTTTATTTTCACGGCTCTGCGTTATAAACTGTAGTGAAACACTTGGGGGTTCAAAGCTCTCAAAACACATCTAGATAAGTTCCTTAGGGGGTCTACTTTCCAAAATGGTGTCACTTGTGGGGGGGTTTAATGTTTAGGCACATCAGGGGCTCTCCAAACGCAACATGGCATCCCATCTTAATTCCAGTCAATTTTGCATTGAAAAGTAAAATAGCGCTCCTTCCCTTCCGAGCTCTGCTATGCGCCCAAACAGTGGTTTACCCCCACATATGGGGTATCGTCATACTCAGGACAAATTGCACAACAACTTTTGTGGTCTAATTTCTTCTCTTACCCTTGGGGAATTAAAAAAATGGGGGCGAAAAGATCATTTTTGTGAAAAAATATGATTTTTTATTTTTACGGCTCTGCATTATAAACCTCTGTGAAGCACTTGTTGGGTCAAAGTGCTCACCACACATCTAGATAAGATCCTTAGGGGGTCTACTTTCCAAAATGGTGTCACTTGTGGGGGGTTTAAATGTTTAGGCACATCAGGGGCTCTCCAAATGCAACATGGCGTCCCATCTCAATTCCAGTCAATTTTGCATTGAAGTGTCAAATGGCGCTCCTTTCCTTCCGAGCTCTGCCATGCGCCCAAACAGTGGTTTACCCCGACATATGGGGTATCAGCGTACTCAGGACAAATTGTACAACAAATTTTGGGGTCTATTTTCTCCTGTTACCCTTGGTAAAATAAAACAAATTGGAGCTGAAATAATTTTTTTGTGAAAAAAAGTTAAATGTTCATTTTTATTTAAACATTCCAAAAATTTCTGAGAAACACCTGAAGGGTTAATAAACTTCTTAAAAGTGGTTTTTAGTACCTTGAGGGGTGCAGTTTTTAGAATGGTGTCACACTTGGGTATTTTCTATCATATAGACCCCTCAAAATGACTTCATTTTTTTTTTAGGGACCACATCTCATTTGGTGTTGTAAAAATGAGAAATTGCTGGTCAACTTATAACCCTTATAACTCCATCACAAAAATTTTTTTTTACATAGTTAAGGTTGAAGGAAGACTAAGTCCATCTAGTTCAACCCATAGCCTAACCTAACATGCCCTAACATGTTGATCCAGAGGAAGGCAAAAAAAAACCCATGTGGCAAAGAGTAACTCCACCATGGGGAAAAAAATTCCTTCCCGACTCCACATACGGCAATCAGACTAGTTCCCTGGATCAACGCCTTATCAAGGAATCTAGTGTATATACCCTGTAACATTATACTTTTCCAGAAAGGTATCCAGTCCCCTCTTAAATTTAATTAATGAATCACTCATTACAACATCATACGGCAGAGAGTTCCATAGTCTCACTGCTCTTACAGTAAAGAAGCCGCGTCTGTTATTATGCTTAAACCTTCTTTCCTCCAGACGTAGAGGATGCCCCCTTGTCCCTGTCACCGGTCTATGATTAAAAAGCTCATCAGAAAGGTCTTTGTACTGTCCCCTCATATTTATACATTAAAATAAGATCACCCCTTAGTCTTCGTTTTTCCAAACTAAATAGCCCCAAGTGTAATAACCTATCTTGGTATTGCAGACCCCCCAGTCCTCTAATAACCTTGGTCGCTCTTCTCTGCACCCGCTCCAGTTCAGCTATGTCTTTCTTATACACCGGAGACCAGAACTGTGCACAGTATTCTGTGGTCGAACTAGTGACTTGTATAGAGGTAAAATTATGTTCTCCTCATGAGCATCTATGCCTCTTTTAATACATCCCATTATTTTATTTGCCTTTGTAGCAGCTGCCTGACACTGGCCACTGAATATGAGTTTGTCATCCACCCATATACCCAGGTCTTTTTCATTGACGGTTTTGCCCAGAGTTTTAGAATTAAGCACATAGTTATACATCTTATTACTTCTACCCAAGTGCATGACCTTACATTTATCCCCATTAAAGCTCATTTGCCATTTATCAGCCCAAGCTTCTAGTTTACATAAATCATCCTGTAATATAAAATTGTCCTCCCCTGTATTGATTACCCTGCAGAGTTTAGTGTCATCTGCAAATATTGAAATTCTACTCTGAATGCCCCCTACAAGGTCATTAATAAATATGTTAAAAAGAAGAGGGCCCAATACTGACCCCTGTGGTACCCCACTGCTAACCGCAACCCAGTCCGAGTGTGCTCCATTAATAACCACCCTTTGTTTCCTATCCCTGAGCCAGCTCTCAACCCACTTACACATATTTTCCCCTATCTCCATTACTCTCATTTTATGTAACAACCTTTTGTGTGGCACCGTATCAAAAGCTTTGGAAAAGTCCATATACACTACGTCCACTGGGTTCCCTTGGTCCAGTCCGGAACTTACCTCTTCATAGAAGCTGATCAAATTAGTCTGACATGAACGGTCCCTAGTAAACCCGTGCTGATACTGGGTCATAAGGTTATTCCTCTCCAGATACTCCAGTATAGCATCCCTTAGAATGCCCGCCAGGATTTTACCCACAGTAGAGGTTAAACTTACTGGCCTATAATTTCCGAGTTCAGTTTTTGTCCCCTTTTTGAATATTGGCACCACATTTGCTATACGCCAGTCCTGTGGTACAGACCCTGTTATTATGGAGTCTTTAAAGATTAAAAATAATGGTCTATCAATGACTGTACTTAGTTCCTGCAGTACTCGGGGGTGTATTCCATCCGGGCCCGGAGATTTGTCAATTTTAGTTATTTTTAGACGCCGCTGTACTTCCTGCTGGGTTAAGCAGGTGACATTTAATGGGGAATTTTTATCACTAGTCATTTTGTCTGCCATGGGATTTTCTTTTGTAAATACTGATGAAAAAAAGTCATTTAGCATATTGGCTTTTTCCTCATCCACCATTTCCCCCAGATTATTTTTAAGGGGGCCAACACTGTCATTTTTTAGTTTCTTACTATTTATGTAGTCAAAGAATATTTTGGGATTATTTTTACTCTCTCTGGCAATGAGTCTCTCGGTCTCAATCTTTGCTGCCTTGATTTGCTTTTTACAGAATTTATTTAATTTTCTGTATTTATTTAATGCCTCCTCACTACCTACTTCCTTTAATTCTCTAAATGCTTTCTTTTTGTCCCTTATTGCGCCCCTTACAGCTCTATTTAGCCATATTGGTTTCCTCCTATTTCTAGTATGTTTATTCCCATACGGTATATACTGTGCACAGGTCCTATCCAGGATGCTAATAAACGTCTCCCATTTTCTTTGTGTATTTTTATGTCTCAGGATATCGTCCCAGTTAATTGCACCAAGATCCTCTCTCATCCATTGGAAATTTGCCCTCCTGAAGTTTAGTGTCCTTGTCACCCCCCTACTACCCATCTTATTAAAGGTTACATGAAAACTTATTATTTTGTGATCACTATTCCCCAAGTGACCCCCAACCCTTATATTTGATATGCGGTCTGGCCTGTTGGTTAATATTAGGTCCAGCAGTGCCCCCCTCCTTGTTGGGTCCTGAACCAGTTGTGAAAGGTAATTGTCTCTCATAGTTGTCAAAAACCGATTACCTTTGCTGGAACTGCAGGTTTCTGTTCCCCAATCTATTTCAGGGTAGTTGAAGTCCCCCATAATAATGACTTCTCCTTGAGTTGCAGCTTCATCTATTTGCTTTACGAGGATATTCTCCATTGCTTCCATTATTTTTGGAGATTTATAACAAACCCCTATCAGTAATTTATTATTTTTTCCCCCTCCCCTTATCTCCACCCACAGGGACTCTACATTTTCATTAAATTCACCTATATCATCACGCAGGATGGGTTTTAAGGAAGATTTTACATATAGACACACCCCTCCCCCTCGCTTATCTGTACGGTCATTTCTGAACAGGCTATAGCCCTGCAAGTTAACAGCCCAGTCATGGCTCGCATCCAGCCACGTCTCAGATATCCCCACCATGTCATAATTATGCTCCAACAACATTAGTTCTAATTCATCCATTTTGTTGGCGAGGCTTCTGGCATTAGTATACATGCACTTGATGTTACTCTCTGTACCTCTATTCTTTCTTAAATTACTAACTGTTCTAACCCCACCCCCCATGCCACCGCCACCCCCAACTTCCTTATTTGTGCCCAGGTCTCTATCTGCACTATCTTCTCCTCCTATAAAATGAATACCCTCCCCCCCCCCAATCCCTAGTTTAAACACTCCTCCAACCTTCTAACCATTTTCTCCCCCAGCACAGCTGCCCCTTCCCCATTGAGGTGCAGCCCGTCCCTAGCGTAGAGCCTGTAGCCAACTGAGAAGTCGGCCCAGTTCTGCAGGAACCCAAACCCCTCCTTCCTACACCAATTCTTGAGCCACTTATTAACCTCCCTAATCTCCCGTTGCCTCTCTGGCGTGGCACGTGGTACAGGCAGTATTTCGGAAAATACCACGTTGGAGGTCCTTGCTTTCAGCTTGCAGCCTAATTCCCTGAAATCATCTTTAAGGACCTTCCACCTACCTCTAACTTTGTCATTTGTGCCAATGTGCACCATGACCACTGGGTCCTCACCAGCCCCTCCCAGTAATCTGTCCACCCGATCAGCGATGTGTCGGACTCGAGCGCCAGGTAGGCAGCACGCCGTCCGACGATCCCTGTCTTTGTGACAGATTGCCCTATCTGTTCCCCTAATAATTGAGTCCCCCACTACCAGCACCTGTCTGGCCTGTACTGCTCTCCTATTTCCCTCCTTACTGGAGCAGTCACTCCTCCGGCTTTCAGAGGACATGCCTGGCTGCAGCAGTGCTACCCCTGTACTGGTTCCAAAATTGTGCTGATGTAAAGTAGACATGTGGGAAATGTTACTTATTAAGTATTTTGCGTGACATATGTCTGTGATTTAAGGGCATAAAAATTCAAAGTTGGAAAATTGCGAAATTTTCAAAATTTTCGCCAAATATTCATTTTTTTCACAAATAAACGCAAATTATATCGAATAAATTTTATCACTATCATGAAGTACAATATTTCACGAGAAAACAATGTCAGAATCGCCAAGATCCGTTGAAGCGTTCCAGAGTTATAACCTCAAAGGGACAGTGGTCAGAATTGTAAAAATTGGCCTGGTCATTAACGTGCAAACCACCCTTGGGGGTGAAGGGGTTAAAGTCTACAAGAGACATTTTTATGAATGGAAATGCTAAATATTTATCTGAAGATGTAAACAACCAGCAACAGTCATTAGAAAGGAAGGATTAGACTACTGAACATCTAAAAACAGACACCAAGAACAAGAGAGATTAATCCAAGATTAACTTGTACCAGAGCGATGGGGGCAAGAACATTGTAAAGAAAGAAAAAGTATGTGATAACTTGCCGACTGCTAGGGACCGCTGGGGCTTACATGGTTTATAAGACTGTGGGAGACAGCAGAGCACTGTACAATGGGTATGTCAGAGTCAAGAAATTACAAGAAATTTCTAATAGAGGTAAATTACAAACAGAGGTAAATTGTTTGCAGCAGACAAGAAGATCTGTTTTTCTTTTTGTGTCAAGACTAAAGAAAACACAGATCTTGTGTTGAAGAATCGCTTCAGTAGGTCTCTGCACCCTTAGTGGGCTTGTATGGCCCCCCGTGAGCTGTAGTTACGTGACCGGAGCAGTCTGCATCTATACCTGGCGTGTAATACTCCTATAAAGCCACTTGACAAAAAGCTGGAAGTCTACACTCGGCTCACCAGTACGAGTATGGAGCAAATCCATGACTAGTGGATAAAGATGAAAAATCTGTAATTATCCACACACTTATAGACCCGACCGTGTATTTCGAGTCCATTTGTAATGAGGGCCGTTTGTTTCTTGCTTATGTTGGAAATAAAAATGGCTCAAAAAAATAATAAATAAATAAAAAAAAGGCAAAAGCCAGCCAGAAAGTTCTTCAAAGCTAGATACATGCCAAAAGCTTGGGCTGCCACTATAGGAAGGTTTACACTTTGTAAGCCCCTCATTTTGTGTCATACGATGCCCAGAGCTGGTAGTAATATTACAAGCCACCTCAGTGCTAATAACAATAATAATCTTTATTTTTATATAGCGCTAACATTCTGCAGCGCTTTACAGTTTGCAACATTATCGTCGCTGGTTAATGGCTCCTCTCCGAGGCGGCTACCGCTACCACATATGGGGCTTGGGAGACTACATAGAGCCACCATGACAAACTATATATATACATCAGCTGGTAATGCTGTACATGTGATCCAGGAGGAATTCTGTATCTGGGCACTAGTTTAGAAGGAGGTGCAGAGCGGATCAATATCAGAAATCGGAAACCCCATCCAAACCGCTAATAAAAATGTATTGATCTGTTCTGGAATAACGTGGCGTCTCTCTGATCTGTAACTCTGGGTGATTAGAGTGATCCAACGCGAACAATTAAAATAGACAGTGGGGCAGCTCGACAGGGAATCCCTAAACTGGTCACAGTGATCGTCTCTGCTCAATGTCATTTCTGATGGTGTACAGTAGGTATTGGGTATTGTTCTCACCAAGGACCTTATCACTTTCTTGTTCAGGCGAATTGTCATTTTTACACCTTCATATTTTCCTTCCCTTCTTCCAAAAGCCATAACTTTTTTTTTTTTTTATTATTATTATTATTTTTCTTTCAACATAGACATATGTTAGGGCATTTTTTTTTTTTTGCAAGGCAAGTTGCCTTAAACGAAATTTGTCACTAGGTTTTTGCTACCCCAGCATAATTTAGGGGCAGAGACCCAGATTCCCGCAAAGCATCATTTACTGGGCTGCTAGCTGCAGTTTTGATAAAGTCACTTTTCTCTGCTGCAGATCTAGCAGTTCTCTGAATGCCGAGCTCTGTATAACCCCACCAACACCGGTCAGCTTTACATTAATACTGTGCATAGGCAGAAGCTGACAGTGGTAGGTACACAGAGCAGGAGGACTAGGAGGCATGAGACAACTAGTCCTGTAGTGATAATCCCCTACTGAAAAAAAATGATTTTATTGAAACTACAACAAGCAGCCCAGGAAGTGACATCGCTTGAATCAGGATCTCTGCCACTACAAAATGCTGCACTCAGATTAAATAGTAAAAAAAATCCTAATGGCTTTTATTTATTTATTTTTTTTTTAGTGAGAAGGGCACGGTCGCTAGTAAAGGGTAAAGAGAGAGTCTTACTACATGCTGTACAGAGCCAGCAGCAGTCGGACAATGCAGAGACAGGTGTAGATTCTACCGCGTTTTCCTACTGCTCCCTTATATACAGGAATCAGTCTTACATGGCACCCAGCATGAATTCAGCAGCACAGATCTCTCCTGTGTTTACATGCGGCACACTCTCAGTCTAGCCCCTCATATCGGTATTGTCCAGCTGGGGAAAGGCTCATACAGCAGTTCTCAGAGTCCAGAAATTTTGTAATAATTAGTTCTATAGTCAACTAGTTTTGTTTCTTCTTTTACAACCCATTTCCCTCAAGGACAAACTCTTTGGATGATCCTAATAGTTAACTGCTAAAGGGGATGCCTGCCCCGCTCCTTACACATCTCTTCCTTGACTCCAGTAGGAATTACATTTTCTTACAATAATGTAGCGCCACCTGGGGTTCAAAATGTATATAATAAAAAGTAGATCCATCTACACACGTGGTCAAAATTGTTGGTACACCTCGTTTAATGACAGAAAAACCCACAATGGTCACAGAAATAACTTGAATCTGACAAAAGTAATAAATAAAAGATCTATGAAAAGGAACAAATGAAAGTCAGACATTGCTTTTCAGCCATGCTTCCACAGAATGTTTTAAAAAATAAAACTCATGAAATCCGCCTGGACAGAAATGATGGTACCCCTGAAAATAATGTGACAGAAGGGACATGTTAAATCACGGTGTGTCCACTAACTACATCACAGGTGTCTATAATCTTGGAATCAGTGAGTGGCCTGTATATAGGGCTACAGATGCTCACTGTGCTGTTAGGGGACACGGTGTGTATCACACTCAACATGGACCAGAGGAAGCGAAGGAAAGAGTTGTCTCAGGAGATTAGAAAGAAAATTATAGACAAACATGTTAAAGGTAAAAGTTATAAGACCATCTCCAGGCAGCTTGATGTTCCTGTGACTACAGTTGCACATATTCAGAAATGTAAGATCCATGGGACTGTAGCCAACCTCCCTGGACGTGGCCGCAGGAGGAAAATTGATGACAAATCAAAGAGATGGATAATACGAATGGTAACAAAAGAGCCCAGGAAAACTTCTAAACCGATTAAAGGTGAACTTCAAGCTCAAGGAACATTAGTGTCACATCGCACCATCCGTCATTGTCTGAGCCAAAGTGGACTTCATGGAAGACGACCAAGGAGGACACCATTGTTAGAAAAAAAAAAAAAAATCATAAAAAAGCCAGACTGGAATTTGCCAAACTACATATTGATAAGCCACAAAGCTTCTGGGAGAATGTCCTATGGACAGATGAGACAAAAACGGAACTTTTTGGCAAGGCATATCAGCTCTATGTTCACAGATGGAAAAATGAAGCATATCAAGATAAGAACACTGTCCCTACTGTGAAACATGGAGGAGGCTCTGTTATGTTCTGGGGCTGCTTTGCTGCGTCTGGCACAGGGTCAGAAAGCTTGGTCTCAGTCGCAGGTCATGGGTCTTGCAACAGGATAATGACCTAAAACACACAGCTAAAAACACCCAAGAATGGCTAAGAGGAAAACATTGGACTATTCTGAAGTGGCCTTCTATGAGCCCTGACCTAAATCCTATTGAGCATCTTTGGAAAGAGCTGATACATGCCATCTGGAATAGGCAACCTTCACACACGAGACAACTGGAGCAGTTTGCTCTTGAGGAGCGGCCAAAATACCTGTGGAGAGGTGCAGAAGTCTCATTGACAGTTACAGGAATTGTTTGATTGCAGCGATTATCTCAAAAGGTTGTGCAACAAAATATTAAGTTATGGGTACCATCATTTCTGTCCAGGCCTATTTCATGAGTTTTATTTATTTTTTTTTTTATTCTGTGGAAGCATGGTTAAAAAGCAATGTCTGACTTTCATTTTCACAGATCTTTTATTATTACTTTAGTCAGATTCAAGTTATTTCTGTGACCACGGTGGGTTTTTGTTATTAAACAAGGGGTACCAACAATTTTGACCAAGTGTGTAATAAGATTGGCAGCAGCAACTAATAGAAATAGCTTGTGCCGTGCTTGAGCCATCTATTGGCTAACTTGTAGAGAGACGGAGCATGTGCGTCCACCAGCACTCAGCCCAGTAGATGGATGTGCACAATACTGGTCACTTTAAACACTAGGCAGCGCCATACTATGCAAATTAGTGTCAAATCTCCTCGCAGGTATGAGATAGATATAGATATATATGTACACACACACACACACACACAAATGCTAGTAGTCAGTAGATGCACAGAAATAACACCAGAGCTGGTGGAATATAGCCAATACAGCCGACACAGGAATAATATTTCCAGCTACACAAATAACACAAACAAACACACAAGGTTGCCAGAAGAGGACGAGTCAATGACTTGTGTGTGGGCACATCTGAGTGTAGGTGGGCTCCTCCTCGGGAGCAGAGCGTTGTCTGTCCTCCACATTCCTCTCCCTCCACGCTGGCGGAGACTGGCGGCTTGTAAATAGCTGCTCCCTATCACGCTGGGTGTAACAGGAGTGTCCCCTCCTTCTGACACTGTGACTTATCTTTATTACTAACACCTAGCTTGACTTTAGCCATGGCTTTAACTCGTGACTAAAAAAAAAATAGAATTATTCTTACCGTTTATTCGGTTTCTAGTAACCCACCACGACAGCAGGAGTAATCCCTCCCTTTGCTTAATATACCTTCTGGAAAGAATATAATTTGAAGCATTCCTTCTCCTGTGGTCCTTTATAATAACACTGAGGGGAGGATGAGTGAGGGGTTATTTAACCTCTGTCATTTCCGGTCCCTATTAGGAAAGGGGTAACATTCTCCAGGTGTGCTGTCGTGGGGGGTTACTAGAGAAAAATAAATTCCTACACGACAGGCAGGGCGGCACATGCGCTGAAGGTGACTGTGTGTGGTCAGCACCTCCAATCAGAGGCTTAGAAAAAATTAATGTAATTTTAGCATTTCATTTTTTTCTGGAGTTTTTCACAAGGGACTTATTTTCTGAAATAGCGCCACTTCTAACCACAGGCTGTTCCTGGTACTGCAGCTGAGCTCTATTCCCTTAGCTAGGACTGAAATGTGATATAGAGCAGAAGCCTTATTTAAGAGCAGCGCTATTTAACTCCTTATACACCATTGGTTAGATGGAGAGGCCAGATCATCTGTCAACATAGCAGGAAAGTGTAACTCTCCTGTCTGTGCTGTGTCCTAAGTCTACATTCACTGTGATGTTTCCTACTAGGCCTCTGAAGGTGTCCTGTGGTATGCGGCACCAGGACGCCGGCAGCAGATCCTGTAAGTTGTGAGGTGCGACCTCAGTGGCTCGGACTGTTTTTCTTTTCCAACACATGCCACAAAAATCTGGGGAATTTGGGAAAAAGTCATCAGCTTGGTCCTTGTCATGTTCCTCAAACACCTCCTGTACAGAGCTTATGTAGGTGGCACATATCACATCCACATGATAGCAGACCCAGGAGAACATCTGCCCATCATGCTGCCTTCTTCCCGCAGTGCCTCGTGCTGCCATCTCTTCCATAGGTAAGTGACGCTCATGTACCTGGCCTCCAACCTGATGTAGACCAGGACCCTTCCATTGCTCCATGGTCCAGTTCTGGTGCCCACATGCCCACGTTGAGCACTTTCAGCAGTGGACAGGTGTAATAACGGGCCCTCAGACCAGTCTGTAGGTACATAGCCAAACTTACAGCAAGATGCGGTGCTCTGCATGTTCAGACACCTTTCCATCACAGCAAATACTGTATGGGGTCAAACCAGATGGGCTAGCCTTCACTCCCTACCTACATGCATCAATGAGCCTTGGATGTCAAAGACTCTGTGGCCAGTTCACACTTTGTCCTTCTTGGGACGGTATTTGAATACCATGAAGAATGAACATGATCAAACTGTTTGGAGAAGCTCAAATCCAGACATCTTGTCATTATCAAAGACCTTCACCTTCCAGCAGATGGGGCATCACCTGCCCCCCGAGGCCCCCTTGATGATGGTAGCTACTTGATGGATTAGCGGCACCAGGGGAGGTCACAGATTTACAGAAACTTGAGGCCGGGACTGTATGACTGGCAGCTAACACTTGGGAAAAAGTTTAATAGACTTTCTTCCCTATTTGTATTCCCTGTGATTGTATGTGAAACCATTTGGCAGCCCATAAAAGGTTGGGGGCAAAACATGATAGTGGGCTCTGCTGGTCAAGAGAATGGCACCTGGGCCAAAACCCTGCCCAGAGCACACTACACATGTGTGACGTCAGGGCTGCCATGTCAGCATATTCTCATGACCTGCCTGTATAGTAAAGGTGTGGAGCATAATGTGAATATGCCATATGACATGCAATGCTTACATTGGGGTTCTCTCATCATAAGTAGGTAAAATAGCAACGTGCTTGTGAAAACAAGGTTACCGGTCACCTCTGCAGTCTATCAGAAGGGCAGCGCTTACAAGCTCCTTTCTACACAGCTTGCAAGTGCTGCTCTGAAACTGATCTGTATCCATACCCCTGTGCTCCTTCAACGCTGCGGAGGCAAATCGAACACCCTATTCATTTATATAGGCATTTCCAAAACTTCTGTATTCCTCACCACAGATGTATAGGAGGCACCATTGGTTATGTTAGCCAGAATCCGAAAGAACTAGTCTATCAGTCCGGGGTGAGGACACCAGCGCTGACTTCTGGCGTTCAGTTCTAGCAAACAACATAGGCCTCTGTGCAGCTATATTTGCTCTGTATGGCTCTGACTTGGTAATCAGTCCCGGTGAATGAAACAAGATTAATACATTCATTTGTCTTACACAGAAGGCCGAGCGGACAGTCCATGTACCAAACACCGGACTTGTTATCTAAGGCATGTAGAAATAGAAAAGCTGCAATTCTCTTATGATAACATTCACACAAGTGGTGAAATAATATCCAGATGAATTCTGAATATGACGGGTGTATGTATATGAAGTGTGACGTCTGCATCCACCATGGTGTGTGAGGATGTCCTAGTAAGGTCCACGGTCTCACCTGCAGCTTGGCGTGGTCGCTCAGCAGCCGGTCGTACTCCTTTGTCAAGCCCTCGCTCTGCTTTTTGATGGCGATCACCTCGTTCTCAGATTTCTGCAGGGCTTTAAGAAGAAAACAAAATATAAGAAGACTGGTAGCTCGGGACAGAATGGCCATGCTGAAATTCAATACTTGACCCTCAAGTTCTTGAGGAAGATAAGTTGCTGTCGGAGGCTTCTTCTTACTCCCCTTCTACATATGTTGCAGCCCCTTAAACACCCTGTTGAATGGTTTGTGTCCTAAGACAGACCCCTTTGTTCAGTTGCTGCACAGCAGTGCAGGTGTTAAATTAAAGTCTATATAAATGCATTGTGTGCGATCATGTAGGAACCGAGCAATAGGTGGAGGTTGCAAAACTCGGAACCCGCTGATCTACAGGTGGTTTAAGGGGCATATATATATTATATATATTATATATATATATATATATATATATATATATATATATATATATATATATATATATATATATATATATATATATATATATATATATATATATATATATATAAAAACTTCTAATAGTTTACTTTTTTAATGGGATGGACTAAGAGGAAATAAACCAATGACTTCCTATCTATTCCGGACACGTTTATAGCAGGGTCTCTAGCACCAGACCCTTTTATTCTACACAAAAGAGCGTGTCCGTTATAGATTTCCCCAAGGCTCTTAATGGTGGGTCACCAGAACAAAAATCAATAACATGTTGCTATCAGTATGAGCGCCCACAGACGGCGTCCTGGGAAGCACAGCATATAGCAATTTGATGTGCCAGCCATGCAGGTAATAAACGTTCCAGGACTGGAGCAGAACTCATAATTCAGCTGTCAAGTGAAATTACAGACAGGTCAAGGCGTCTATTTGTGCTCAAGAACATTGCCCATTTTTGGAAGTTGATGCGAACAAGCTGAAGGTGACTGGGGAGGTCTGCCATGTTCTAACGTTTGGAAGGTCACATGGATTTAACATTGAAAAGAACTGCTAGCCCAACACATTACATTGCAGATTTCAGACCTCAAACCTGGGAGCCAAGATGTCTGGTGTCCAGAGGTTATACAGGGCTCCTGGCAGAAGGAACAGTGAATAAAGGGGCTGCATATTAGTGATGAGTGAGCATACTCTGTTAACATGTTATCTGCCATGTTTGTGCACTAACCGAGTGTCTTCTGAGTGCTCGAAAAATGTGTTTGAGTCCCCACGTCTGATAGGCAATCCCTTCATGTGTTGTGGCTGTTGAACAGCAGCAAGGACTCGAACATATATTTTTCGATCATGTCAAAGGCACTCTCCACACCTGAGTATGCTCGGATAACACCTTATCCGAGCAAGCTCGCTGATTAATACTGTGATGCCCACCCCCAACACTCCGCTGCATAATGGGGTCCCAGCGATCATACAAAAACTGCCGCCTCATCACTGCTCCAGATACCTGCATGGCGTCTGCTACTATTGGAAGTGACAACACTCGAGTGCCACGTCGCCTTGGCTGATCGGTGTGGAACTGAGAGTGCGACCCTGAAAAGCAAGGAGGGTCTAAGGATAGATCATCTAAATGGGGATCCTGTAAACCAGCTCTGACAACACTTATGGGAGTAAAGCTGCAGAGTGAGACACTACCAACATGTTCTCCAAAAAGAAAACGGCAGGGGAAGCGGAGTGCAGCATCCCTAAACTTTGGTACAGACTGCTCCGTTCCTTTAACCTGCGGTTGGGAGTGTGAGGCGACAACAACCCCCTTTAAACACAGGGGCTTCCGCTGACGTTATTGCCAGCGGTTAATCGCTACGTTACATGAGCATGTTCTGAACAATCCTTTGGAAGCTGTGGTTAAATATTCGGTTCACAGTTTTAAACAGTTCTGTGATCGTAACAGATGATTTTCCAAACCCAGAACCATTTGGCTCCTACTTCAGCATTTCTTGGGATTACAACCTGTGAGGACAGAGCAGCCGTCCTCAGCAGGTGCAGAAGTTCCTGAATTGCAGCGATTACCCGTCGCGCACTTACTTTTGATTGGAAGGATGCGGGAAGGGATCATTACGAGTAGCGATGAGTGAATACATTCAGCACTATTCGTTACTCGCATGGAATAGTATGGTATTGGGGCTATTCATTACTCTGCGAGTAATTACATGTTCGCCTCAGCATATTCGAGTGACCCGCCCAGCATGTTTGGCGCTTTATTTTCAGCCAAAGAACATGCTGTGCTGGCTTGCCAATCACAGTAATGCCGGCGCCATCTTTGGTGTGGCATTACCGTGATTGGCTGGCCTTCCAGCGTCATAGGGACTATTTAATAGGCTGCTGGCGCGATCTTGTGCGGAAACAGCGTAGGGAGAGTGATAGGAGGTTACAGTGAGCGTTATTCATTCGTAAAAGCTCTTTTAAGAGCTGAAGATTGTCAAGATCACTTCTTTGTTACGTGGGGATTTAGTAGGGAGATTTAATAGGAGGAAGAGTGAAAGGCAGGCACCTGGGCGTTCTCATCAGTGCAAGTACATGCTGCAGATCTCTGCTATTTTCCACTGTGTTGTATAGTAGTTGGTATTAGGAACAGACTGTGGGATTAGGGTGAAATAGGGAGGATTTCATCCACTACCAAAACATAAATATTTCCCTCTACAAATAGCTGATTTTTAAGTAGTAACAGCATATACAAAACCATTTTTTTTTTTTTTTAGAGCTACATAAAATTCCTGTGTAGCAGCCTTTTTTTTTTTCTTTTTAACCGCAAAATAATACTCCTCAGTGCCAGCATATAGTAACAACTATTTTAAAATCTAATTGCTAAACAATATTCCTCCTCTACTGCTTAAAATACCTAATATTTATCTAGCAGTTGTGTGAGCGGTGCAATCCAGGTAGAGATAATCTTACGTGATAATTTAGCAGGGGCAATAATGTTCATTACTCCGCTGTTTGAGTGTGTCAGCAAGGCAATTGATAGGGATTACAAGTTTCACCATTGCACAATGTGCCAACTTTGCACAAAGTACAAAACAGTCATGTAAGGAATACATACATGACCACCAAGTACACGTTGCAGGAGGAGGCGGCGATTTCATGAACAAAATGGGTTTGGATAGTAAGGGATGAATGTTAAGACAACTTCCCCTTTTACATTATGCTGCTGTCCTCCGTAGGGCGTACAAATTTGCCGGAAATCCAGCCCTTGTTCAATTTTAGAAGAGTCAGCCTGTCGGCATTTTCTGTTGACAGGCATGTGCACCTATCCATTATGATTACAACAGCCAGACCAAAAACCAGCTCGGACAACACAATCGCGGCAGGGCATGACTGCACCTACAAAGAGACTTCGGGCCAAATGTGGAATTGGACAAACAATATTTAAAGGGCACTGAAGAATCAGGAAGGATGCAGGTATGGTCACATAAGTAGTCCTTCACCATTTTGGTCAACTTCTCCCTCTTCATCATAGTTACACCCACAGATCACCCTTGCTAATGGGACGGTCTCATGAAAATGGCCCAGTTGGTGGACATCCACACCCCTCCCGAGTTGCACCTGGTGTGCTTGGCCCTCCCCTGTATTCCTTGCGGGTGAAAAGATCCGGTACCTCTGCCAGCAGTGTTGTCTTTGGGTAATCGTTGTAGCAAGTCTACCACAACAGCCCTCTGGCATACATGCACTGAAAATGAAACGTCTGCCTCCGACATGAGAGAAGAAAATTTCTCCTTGTACCTTGAGTCAAGAAAGGTGCACAGCCAGTATTTCATGGTGGACAAAACGTCTTTCACGCAAGGGTCTTGGAAAAGGCATCTCGACATTAACTCTGCCATGTGTGTCAGGCTACAAGAGTCAAATGTTCAGTGTCCTCACCAGGAAGAACACTAACCATCCTTTCCTCCTCACGACACAGCCGCCTCCTCCTCTTCAGGCTTTCCATGCAGGACAGGCATGAAGCTGGGTTTGGGAGTCCCCTCTGTAGCACAGACCAAAAACTCCTGTTCCTCCTCGTCATCACCCAATGTGGCTTGAGAATATTGTGTGAGGCTGGGCTGTATGGTACCAGCCACTGTAAAATCTTGCTTCATAACCACCTGCTCAGCATTCAAAGCTTCCTAACAGATTCTGCAGCGAATGTTTTTAATAGACAGAGGAGCGAGATGGTTACGCTGACAATAGAGTCATCAGTGCTCACCATCTTGGTGCAGTACTCAAAGTTTAAGAACCTCAGAAAGGTCATCGATCCACACCCATTCGGCAGTTATGTGTGGGGGCTGAATGTTACTCTGACGAGCACTGAAAAGTTGGAATTCAGACACTGCTCTCTGCTGCTCACTAAGCCTTGCCAACATATGAACCACCTACCTCCAACACTTTTATCTAACTATCCCGGTGTTGCGCATTCAAACTTTTCTTCATAACCAGGATCCTTGTATCTTGTTCTCATACACTTTATGCATATAATAGCCCTCGGTGTCTGTACTTTAACACATACTGGTTGGTAACCGATTCATGCAGCTTTACATGAACACCCAATTGCTTACATTATGGATGGTCAGAACAATAAAAGCAATTGTTACCATCCACCTCTCGGGTCTCCATTTTTTCTCATAGATTGTAAGCTTGCAAGCAGGGCCCGCACTCCTCTTGGTATCTGTTGTGTATGTGATCATTGTTATTCTGTAATGTCTATCTGTACAAGTCCCATCTAAAATGTAAAGTGCTGCAGTATATATTGGCGCTATAGAAAAAATTACTACTATTATTATAGGTCGAATTATAGCGTGTGGGCAGGTCACAAATCAGGCAAATGAAAGCGCTGCTGCAGCAAAGCTAGTCCGACGAAAGCCTGAGAAGACTTTTGGATATGTGCGCTGACACGCCGTACCTTGGCAAGCAGGTCAAGCAAGTCAGGGTATGCTTTTAAAAAACTGCTATACAACAAAGCTCAGCACATGGGCCATGCATGGAATGTGTTTACCAGCTTGCCGAGCTTTAAACCCACCACCAAGTTACACCCATTATTGCACACAACCAGACTTGGTTGGACATTCAGTAGGGAGAGCCAGTAATCGGTCTTTTCTTTTATTCCTTTCAACAGGTCAGCTGTGTTGTGAGCTTTATCATATAAACAGATGAGCTTCAGCAGAGCACACTGCCGCTTCTCCAAAGCACTGCTGCAGACCTCCCAGCTGAGGAGTGATGGGGAGGCTACTTTTGGTGAGGAGGAGAGCCATGAACTCTAATAAGAGGAGACTGAAACCCTGATGGATGTGGAGACCGCTACTCTTGGTGTGGGTAAGATGTGTGATGTCCCACTCTCTGACTCTGTCCCAGACTCCAACCAGGTTCAGCCAGTGTGCCATAAAGGAAATATAGTGACCCTGTCCACAAGAACTTGTCCACATGTCTGTGGTAAAGTAGACCTTCCCTGTGACTGTTGGCCAGTGAACGGCTGATAATGTGTAACACGTGCAGTCAACGCATTGCATAAGCGACCAGTCCCACAAGTCGAAACTGCAACATTTCCAGGGCCACCAATCTAGCATACGCAGCACCCCATAAGGAGGGGAGAGCGCCTGGGTACAAAATCTGTGACGGTGAAACCACTGGCCCTTCCCCCGTGTTACATCATTCCCACTCTGTCCAGGAAGCGCTGATGGCTCCTATCCACAACCTGGCGTCGCACAGACACAACAGTCAGCAACCACGTCCAGTTCCTTGTCCCAGCGCAGCGTTCAGTTGGCTCTTGTCAGCATATATGTCTGTGCACAAATTGTTAGATAGGGCATACATATTCATTACCACTTTACATTGTCCGGTGCTGGATAAAGACCATTGCTGACTTTTCCAGGCTCCTAAATGAGACTTCTGTCTCTCTATTAAACGGTCACTTACCTTTATTTTAAATTTAGGTCCTAACAAAAAAATAAAATAAAATAGTGGTGGGGTATTTGAAAGGTTTCCGTACATTTTAAGCATGTCTAAGAGACTGGGGTAATGCGCGCCACAGACCTATTCAGGCAGCAGCCTTACGCATATTGGAATATGGTCATTGCCTTGCTAAGGCCTTTACCTGAGCTGTGTCGCAGGGCTGGGACGCTACTTACACTTCTTGGTGGACTCCAGCTCCTCTTTGAATTTCTTCACTTCAGTCTTCAGCTTCTTGTTCTCCTCCTCAGCGTTACTGTCAGGGACATTGGCCACTTCAACCCCAGAGGCTTTCAGTTGCTGGAGAAAAATTCAGAGGTGAAATTATTATTAGAAATGGCAAAGAACTGGCTCCAAGTGCCCAAATGAAGCTTGAGAGGAAGATGGAGGTATCACTCATGCGCTGCTGATATCCAAATATCGGTAAAATTAAAACATTTATTTAGACAGGTTTGAAAGTCTACACATTTCGAGGTCCAAGCAGGACCAATCTTCATCTAGATGAAGAGGTTCTGAGTGACCTCGAAACATGTTGACTTTTAAACCTGTCTAAATAAATGTATTAAATTTTACAGATTTTTGGATATTCGCAGCACATGAGTGATACCTCAGTCTTCCGCTCTGTATTTATGGTCGTCCTTTTGACCGGTATCTGTGCAGCAGCTGTTATATTCTCATTATATGTTGCCACTCAGCAACCTAGCAAGATGAATATCTCCCCTTTCCCTGACACCCCACTGGCATCGGATAACACCCTATTGCCCCTTTTCTTTCTTCAGATGAAGCTTGGACAAATCCAAGTGGTTTTTTTTTTTTTTTTAGAAAATTATGTACAGGGCTGGAGGCAGAAACCATTAGCAGAATACAGAGGTCTGTAGAAGGGCCCATATGTCTTAGGTGGCTGGTTCAGCTGACAGGCTTTGTCTCCTGCCCCCCCCCCCCCTTATATACATGCACACTCCTCTCAACTATATAAATGCAGATTGCTGTGTTAAAGGGGTTTTACAAAAGTTTTAGAGACCGATCGTATCCTGGCTGCAATTGTTTTAACAACAAAACGGTGCTGTACCTGGGGAAGGTGAGTAAAGCGTAAAGTCTCTGCCGCTGCTCCAGGTGCCTCTTGCCCTCTACAGCACTGCAGACAATCAGAGAACTAAGTGTCTTGCTGATTGACAGTTCTGTAAATTAAGTGATGTCAGCACTGAAGACAACAACAGACACCACAAGAAGCGGAAGAGATTCAGTGCAGGACCCAGGGAGGGTGAGTAAAGCACAGTTTGTTTTTACTTAAAGCAAACTGCACAGTGCGTCCTGTGAATGGCACACTGACTGCTACTAAGAAATAGCGTTAGGAGTGTCAGCCTTCGACACAGATTGGACGTGAAGCAGTGCTGGACTAGGTGTAAGCAGGTTGCTGCACCCCTATAACATCCCCTCCTCCACCCCGTGAACAGGACCGTGTAATACCTTCTTGAGCTTGTCGTTCTCCTCCATGTACTTCTTGGCAGCGTCACTTGCACTCTCGGCTTGTTTCTTGAATGCCTCGTTGGATGCAAGGAGTGTAGCTTGTTTGGATATCAGCGTGACCAGACGCCTCAGCAGACTGTGGGGAGCAAAATTACAGTAAGTGATGGGGACAATTTACTTTTTCATTAACAAACGAGCTGCGAGTTCAGCATGACCTCTTACAGGAGCCTCAAAATTAAGGGTATGTGCACACGCTGCGGACTGTTGTGCGGATTTTTCCACACTGATTTTGATAAATCCGCAGGGCAAAGACACTGCGTTTTTGCCGCGGATTTTCCGCGGTTTTTGTGCGGATTCTACTGCGGTTTGACACCTGCGTTTTTTTTTTTTTCTTTTTAATATGGAGCAGGTGTCAAACCGCTGCGGATTCCGCACAAAGAATTGACATGCTGCGGAGAATAAACCGCAGCGTTTCCGCGCGTTTTTTTCCGCATCATGTGCGCAGCTGTTTTTGTTTTCCATAAGTTAACATTGTACTGTACACCGCATGGAAAACTGCTGCAGACCCACAGCGTCAGAAACGCTGCGGATCCGCAGCGTCAAAAACCGCAACGCGTGCACATACCCTTAGAAGTTCAGCACATATGCACAGCACAGTTTCTGATAGCAAGGAAGCCCCCCCCATCAGGAGAACAGGGGAGGGGGTCCAAGGTTGACTGCGAGAATGGTGCTCAGGTAGCATGTTCGGCTGCTCCATTCACTCCATATAACATTGAGTTCGCCTATCTACCACTTCCATAGAGACAGTATGCAGAAGGCACTAAGAGAACCCTGCTCTTCGTCCAAACACCAGACTCGGGGACCCTCTGTTCTGGTGATCTAAGTGTGCTAATGTCGAACCCACTGTGATTATAAAGTTTTGACCTATTATATAAAATTAGTGATACTTTTGATTTTGGGAAGACCCCTTTAAACTCCATTTCTAAAATAATGTATTCTGAGTTACAGGGGTATTTTGATCATCATTGGTGGCTAAATAGTTTAATAGTGCATGTATAAAACACTTTTTGCATTTTACGGCTTATTACACTTTTCAGCTGTTCTTGAGATCGTTAACACTTGTTTACAAGGCGTTGCCTAGGAGACCGACCACCGCTGCTATATAGCTTACATGTGCTTGACTGAAGCTGGCCTACAGGTAGAAGGCAACAGAGCTCTGTAGCTTCAACACAGTGCTGACAAGATCAATCGAAAAAGAGCTGGTAAGGACGGCACAAGTTCTACAGAACTAGAAGCGGGGTTCGGTCTCCCAGGCATCAAAGCTGTAAACAAAATTAAAAAAAAAAGTTTAAAATATCTCAAGAATGGTTGAAAATTTTAATAAGCAGTATATTGCAAAAGCCCTATCCGACAATACCCATTTATGAGTATAAACCTTTAAAGGGAACTTGTCACCCCCCCCCCCCAAAAAAAAAAAAAAAAAAAAAAACGAAGGTGAGCTAAGCCCACCGGGGAGGGGAGTATAATCTAACCTCTTCTTCTCATCTTTTAGGATACATCGGGGGCTTACCTACAGCATTACAGAATGCTGTAGATAAGCCCCTGATGCAGGAGGGCTTAGCTAACCGTCGATTTTGGGGGTGACAGGTTCCCTTTAACTGAGGATTGCCACCTCCTCAGGACTTACATTAGCTTTTCAAAAGAAGAGAGTGGCTACAAAGACTATCAAAGTGCACGGGACCCCTTTAACACTTCGATCTGATGTTTTTTTTGTTTGTCCCCCCCCAAAAAAAACAACTTAATAAATAATAAACAACAACGACGATGATAATAATAATGTCCATGCAGCAGCACTAAGGGAGACAGGGCACCGGCGCAGAGTCCAGCGTGCACTGGTGATGCCCTACGCTCAGTGTCAGCATGTCTAAGCAACTTAGTTAAAAAAAAAGTAAAAAATAAGGAAGATGTTTTGCTGACTTGGGTTTCATTCCTAAAAAACACTACTCCGAGCCAAGAACAGAGGAGAAAGGGTGGAGGGAGCCCATAGAGGAGGCCTGCAGGCGAGGAGGGAGCAGCATGTACCTGTTTATTTACCAGGCTGTAGTGGGGGGCAAACATCCCCGTCCTGGGGGCGCAGCGCCGTCCTCCACAGGAACATTACTAGTAAACTACAGAACATAACATGTTATGGCGCCAGCACACACACAACTCTGACTCCCTGTTACGCACGCCAAGAGGAAAAAAAATATAGAAATTCCCCAAGGGAGTGACTGGATGTACTCAGAACGGGATAAAGCAAAATCTGTTACCAAAATACAAAAAGTGCTCTGTGTGTGAGGGGAAAACATCACATTTAACAGCGTATGTGCCCTGACCGGGACTCCAGACATAGCCCCCACTATGCAACACTAAGCCTCTGCCAAGTTCATGAGCAAAACTACAACTACAAGCACTAAAAGTACCAGAATGGCAACATGAGAGAAGCGATGAATGCCCCCCAGGACGGCCATTCTTTTCTAGAAAACATTTAAAAGGGAACCCATCACCAGGATTTTTGCCACCTAATCGGAGAGCAGCATAAAGTAAACCCGGATTCCATCGATGTTTCACTTACTGGGCGGCTTGCTCTAGTTTTCATATAAAAAACAAACAAAAAAAAAAGCTGTTGCTAGGTATTCCAACCCCCATCCACCACTGATTGGCAGCTTTCTGCCTATGCAGTGGGCGGGGCTATACAGAGCTCAGCATTCAGAGGACTGCTACATCTGCAACAGATAAAACTGCGGTTTTATCAAAACTACAGCAAGCAGCCCAGCATGTGACATATGGCCGAAATCAGATTCTCAGACCGTACGTCATGCTGCTTTCAGATTATACGGCAAAACTTGCTGACAGATTCCCTTTAAATGTATTAATAAAAACAAAAAAACCTCCCTCACTTAACCCCTTCACGATATGCACCATACATGTACGGTCTCTCCCTTTGATGTAGGCTCCAACGCTGAGCCCACATCTTTCCAGGCACAGGTCAGCTGATTTCATCAGGTGTCATGTGCCTTTAACAGCCATGGGTGGAATCGCAATCCACCCGCGGCTGTTAACATGCATGTTAAATGCTGCTGTCAAATGCTGCTGTCAATCTCTGACGGCAGCATTTAACATGATCGCGCCGGAAGTGCAGCACAAACCCCGCCCATGTCTCGTGACCGCGGGTTGCTGATGGGGTGGAATGACAACCCAGGGTCTGCAGGAGATCTTTATATTAAAAAAAAAAAAAAAAAAAAAAAAGTTTAAATCACCCATTCAAAAAGGAGATGTGTGTACTCACCGTCGATCTTTTTCTCCGAGCCAATCATTGGGGGACACAGGACCATGGGTGTTCTGCTGCTTACCACTAGGAGGACACTAAGTAAACACAAAAGAATTAACTCCTCCTCTGCAGTATACACCCCTTGACTGGCCAGTAACAACCCAGTTCGGTAGTAAAGCAGTAGGAGTGTAAGAAAAACCAGACAAGTAAACTATGTCAAAAACTGAGGAAAAAACCACAACAACCAGCCAATAGGCTAACAGGGTGGGTGCTGTGTCCCCCAATGATTGGCTTGGAGAAAAAGATTTTACGGTGAGTACACAAAAATCTCCTTTTCTCCTACGACTCATTGGGGGACACAGGACCATGGGACGTCCTAAAGCAGTCCCTGGGTGGGGAGCGATTGCACTGCGAAACCCCATGTACCACTGGCTTACTGAGGTACCGCTGTCTGCAGAATGCGCCTGCCAAGGGCAGCATCTGCCGAAGCCTGGGTATGAACGGGATAGTGCTTCGTGAAAGTATGCAGACTGGACCAAGGCGCAGCTTTACAAAGCTGTTGTGCTGAAGCCTGGTGCCGAATGGCCCAAGAAGCACCGACTGACCGCGCCTTAATACCAGCTGGGACAGAGGAGTTCCTGACGTGGTAGGATTCCTGAATAGTGGAGCGAATCCACTTGGCTAGAGTGGCCTTTGAGGCGGCTAGACCTTTCCTATGTCCCTCCGGAAGCACGAACAGAACATCTGACTTACGGAAGGGAGCCGTGCGAGATATGTACCGCCGAAGAGCTCTAACCACATCGAGAGTATGGAGAGCCTTCTCGATACGATGGGTTGGCGCCGGACAGAATGACGGCAAGATAATGTCCTCATTTAGCTGAAAGGAGGAGACGACTTTAGGTAGGAAAGAGGGAGAGGTTCTCAAGACTACCTTGTCTGGGTGAAAAATCAGAAAAGGGGGTCGGCTCGAGAGGGCCGCCAACTCAAACTCTCCTGATTGATTTAATCGCCAAAGGCATTCTATAGGGAGGAACCACCCGGGAAACTCCTTGGATGAACGTCTTAACTGGCAGTCTGGAAGCGATCTTTTGTTGAATTAGAACAGAATGCGGACACTTGTCCCTTGAGCGAGCTTAGGGCAAGGCCTGACTCTAAACCTGACTGGAGAAACTCCAGAATGGACGGAATGGATAACACCAGAGGAGAACGTCCATGGGCATTGCACCATGAAAAGAAGATGCGCCAGGTGCGATGATAAATGCGCATGGATACGGGTTTCCTAGCGCGAATCATGTAGAAGAAACCCTTGGAGAGAATCCGGCTTGGGCTAAAATCCAAGATTCAACGGCCACGCCGTCAGAGACAGGGCCCCAGAGTTCTGGCGGCAAATCGGGCCCTGTGAAAGGAGATCCCTGCAATCTGGAAGCCGCCAGGGAACATCGGCGACCATTTGGACGAGTTCTGCGTACCATGCTCGGCGTGGCCAGTCCGGCACGACGAGGATTACCGGTCTCCCCTCTGCCCTGATCTTCTTGATGACTCTCGGGAGCAGAGGAAGAGGCGGAAATATGTATGGCAGCTGGAACCGCTGCCACGACAGGACCAGAGTATCTGCCCCGATGGCACAAGGATCGAGCAATGAACTGGGGAACCTGGTTGTTGAGCCTTGAGGCCATGAGATCCACATCCGGCGTCCCCCAGCGAAGACAAATCTGCTGGAAGACTTCCGGATGGAGGGACCACTCGCCCGAGGTAAGACCTTGACGACTGAGGAAGTCCGTTTCCAAATTCTCCACACCCGGTATGTGGATCGCCGAGACGAGCGAGTGATTGGTCTCGGCCCAGCGCAGGATGTGGGAGAATTCGAGCATTGCTGCCCTGCTGCGGGTTCCCCCTTGCCGGTTGATATACGCCACGGCTGTGGCATTGTCGGATTGGATTCTGATGGGACGGACTGCGAGAAGATGGTGAGAGTTGCATAAGGCAAGTGTGATCGCTCGAATCTCCAAGACATTGATTGAAAGACGCGATTCTCTCTCGTGGACCAACGACCTTGAGCCGTGTGGTGATTGAAAACTGCGCCCCAGCCCAAAAGGCTCGCATCGGTGGTCACCACTAACCAGCGCACTGGGAGAAAAGACTTCCCTTGGTTCAGGGAAGACTGAAGCGTCCACCACCTGAGGGTCTGCCTGACCTGTGGGGACAGGCGAAAAACGTCGGTCGAGGGATAACGGACTCCTGTCCCAGGCCAACAGCAGCGCCTGTTGCAGGGGACGGAGATGGAACTGCGCAAACGGAACGGCTTCCATCGCCGCAACCATTTTTCCAAGGATGCAAAGCGAATGAAGTGAGGGACTGGGCGGGAGAGCCTGCCCGCTCCATGTTGTAAGGACAAGACCTTCTCTGGAGGGAGAATGACTAACCCACGGGAAGAGTCCAAAATCATGCCCAGGAAGCAGATTTGCTGAGCAGGCACTGGAGATGACCTTCGTGAAGACTCTGGGGGCAGTGGCGAGTCCGAAGGGTAAGGCCACAAACTGGAAGTGTTCTTTTTGGACTGCGAAGTGAAGGAACTGCTGATGAGAGGGAAAAATTGGAATATGTAGATAAGCATCCTTGATGTCTATGGATGCAAGGAACTCCCTTTATCCAGGGACGCGACAACGGAATGGAGCGAGTCCATCCTGAAGTGTCAGACAAGTACGAACTTGTTTAGCAGTTTGAGGTCCAGCATGGGCCGTAGGGTCCCGTCCTTCTTTGGGACCACGAATAGGTTGGAGTAATACCCCTTGAACCTTTGGTCTCAAAGGACCGGAACGATGACACCGTCCCTTTGAAGCGCCTGTATGGCCTGAAGAAGATGTGACACCCTTGCTTTGGGGGGAGAAGACTGGAAGAAGAGCGGAGGGGGGGGGGGGGGGGGGGGGGGGGGATGGAAGAAAACTCGATTTTGTATCCGGAAGACACGAGCTCTCTGACCCACTCGTCGTGAACGACCGAGAGCCAATTTTGACGGAACGAAAGAAGGCGTCCGCCTACTTTGTCGGTGTCCGCTGGACACGTCAACGAGTCATTGTGTAGAACGTTTAAGGGATGCAGATGCCTTAGGGCCAGAAGGTCTCGGTCTGGGCTTCCAGGAACGGTTTGGTCTGTATGAGACCTTGTGATTTCTGTTTTCCCGCCGTCCCGAACCAGGGGAGGAGGACCAACTGGAGTTGTTCCGAAAGGACTGGAATCAAAACTGCTGTTGATTCCGAAAAGGCCGGGCAGGTTTTTGCTGGGGAAGAAATTTACTCTTCCCTCCGGTAGCGTCAGAAATGATTTGGTCTAGTTTCTCCCCAAATAAACGACCCGCTTGGTAAGGTAAAGAAGTCAGCGACTTTTTAGAAGCAGAATCCGCTCGCCAATCACGGAGCCATAAGGCCCTCCTGATGGAGATTGCGTTTGCAGCCGCTTGCGCAGCGCAATTAGCCGCATCTATGGAAGCACTAACTACGAAATCTCCAGCCTGAGCCATCTGGTTAGCTAGTCTGGCCGCCTCTGGGGGAAGATTACTGTTATAGACGGTAGAGGTTAACACCTCTGCCCAGGCAACCATTGCCTTAGCCACACAGGTAGCGGCAAAAGACGGAAGGAGAGCTGCTCCTGAGGCCTCAGACTGAGCGAGCTAGGAAGTCAACTTGACGGTCAGAAGGATTTTTGACTGATGAGCCGTCAGACAGAGATAAGACTGTTTTGGATGCGAGTCGCGATACGGCAGGATTCACAGAAGGAGAGAAAAGCAACTCCTTCATCAGATCCTTGGAGAAAGGATATTTAGCTTCCGTGACTTTGAGACGTAAATCACTTCTCTGGGTGTTCCCTGTGTTTTTGGACAATGTCTTTTAAAAGACACGACGTGTTCCTGACTGGATACCAATTCCTCGTCCACCATTAGTGTTTTGTTGACTGCCTCAATAAGGGAGTCAAGTGTCTGACCGATAGAGGAGACTTGGGTTAAAGATTCCTCCGACTCGTATACTGAGTCATGTATGCTGCGACCCTCAGGGGAGGGGGAGCGAGAAGATGAGCTCACAGATGCTGAAGCTCGAGCATGGACGGGAGATGAGGGAAGGGTTCTTTTGCTGGCACCCCGAGATTCCCGTAGTACGATACACCCCCTGTGGTCGGACGGCCCCGCACCGGAACTAGATTAAGTCGCAGCAGACGGAGGTGAGTTCTGGCTTAAGGAGGACCCTCGAAAAGAGTCCAATGCCTTGACAAAGGAATCCATAGAGCGTGACAAGGACGCGGCCCACTCAGGAGGGTTAGGCTCGACGAGGTCGGTGGAGACATTGGAGGTGGAGGCAGAAGGCGGCTGCGCAAAGGCTGGGTCACAGTTCTGGCACAGAGGGGTATTGTGGGCACGTGACAACGCAGAATTGCAAGTGGCACATGAAGTAAAAAACACTGTGCTTTGTATTGCCCCTTTTTGCCTCCTTAGATTGAGACATAGTGTATGTCTATTCTCCAGAAAACTGCTAATAGCAGGGCTATGGGTGCAGAGAAGGGGTTAAGCTTTTCCCTATGCAGTGCAGCAGCTTACCCACGGTCCTGTGCTGGTGTCCCCAGGGAGGAAGAGAGGGAAGTAGCGTTTTCGGCTGTATTTCCCTGCAGCAGTGTTGTCCCAAGATGGCGCCCGAGATTTGCAGGGCTCTTCTCGTTCAGAGTGAGAATAGTGGGCGGGGCTCCAGCGGTGGGTGGGATTTTTGAATTGCGGCCTAGTCCGGCTGAAGAAGCCGGGGGCTAAATTAGTGAAGCCGGCCGGCGGAGCGCGCGGCGGCTGCGCCTAACGGTTGCCGCTGGCATCTAGCCAGCGGTACCTCTCCCAAGGGACCTGGACCGCATCTTCCCACGTTGGCAGCGTGAGGAAGGGTAGTACTCACCGAGGAGGAGCCACCTCCAGCTCAATCGATCCTCCCTATGCCGGGGGATGGAGAGTGTCCTGATATGTGCCTGCCCAGGGGACTTACGGCTTCTGTGGGGACTACAAGACGCCAAGGTGAGGGCTTGAGTGCGGTGGAGCCCGGGAGATGCACATAAGAGGTATACTCTATGTGCTCGCCATCTTACAGGGGGAGAGAGGGACCGTATAGGAACCGTTGCCCTAGCGTAGATTAGGCGTGCCCCAAACGTCGCAGGAGAGGAACGGGGAGGTATACTCCGCGTGCTTGCCTGTTGATGGTTCGGGGGAGAGCGGACCCTGAAAGGAATCCATCACCCCCTTCACTCCGTTAATTAAAAAATATAAAAAAAAAAATGTACAGAAAAAAATAAAGTAAAAAACGTTGGGGTCTGAGAACAGACCCAAGTGCCTCCTACAGACACTAAGCAAGAACTGGGTCGTTACTGGCCAGTCAAGGGGTGTATACTACAGAGGAGGAGTTAGTTTTTTGTGTTTACTTGGTGTCAGCCTCCTAGTGGCAGCAGCATAACACCCATGGTCCTGTGTCCCCCAATGAAGCGTAGGAGAAATAATATAACCACAAGCATTTTTGGAATCGCCGCACTCAGAATCGCCTGATCTATCAATATATATATAAAAAAATTAATCCGATCTCCACACATTTCTAATCCCCGGCGACGATCCTCTACACGTTCTCCCAACCATGATAACCTCATACCCATTCATCCAGCCCCTGCTCCCCCTACCTGGAGCACTATGGAACGCATGCTCCGTCTGCAGCAAACTGCCATTTCTCCATGACCTCTTCATCACCAACAAACTACTTCCTTGGCATCACGGAAACCTGGCTCACCACCTCTGATTCAGCATCTCCCCCCCCCCCCCCCCCCCCAGAACTAGCCATCTCCACCTGGCTACTTCATTTCCTCTCTGCTGACATCCCCACTATCATCATGGGTGACTTCAATATCCCCATTGACACTTCCACCTCAGCTGCCTCTAAATTTTTATCACTGACTGCCTCCTTTGCCCTCACTCAATAGTCCTCTGAGGCCACTCACATAGATGGCCACACGCTGGACCTCATCTTCACCCGCCTCTGCTCCCTTACTAATCTCATTAACTCACCCCTCCCCCTGTCTGACCACAACCTACTGACATTCTCTTTCCTCTCCTAGTGAGCAACCCCCACTCCACAAACTCACTCACCCTCGCAGAAATCTCAAAACATCTCAACTTAAGGTACCTTCACACTGAACAACTTAACGATAACGATAGCGATCCGTGACGTTGCAGCGTCCTGGATAGCGATATCGTTGTGTTTGACACGCAGCAGCGATCTGGATCCCGCTGTGATATCGCTGGTCGGAGCTAGAAGTCCAGAACTTTATTTGGTCGTCAGATCGGCGTGTATCGTTGTGCTTGACAACAAAAGCAACCATGCCAGCAATGTTTTACAATGGTAACCAGGGTAAATATCGGGTTACTAAGCGCAGGGCCGCGCTTAGTAACCCGATATTTACCCTGGTTACCATTGTAAAAGTAAAAAAAAAAAACACAGTACATACTCACCTTCTGATGTCTGTCACGTCCCCCGGCGTCCGCGCTGCTGCTCAGAGCTTCCTGCACTGAATGTGTCAGTGCCGGCCGTAAAGCAAAGCACAGCGGTGACGTCACCGCTCTGCTTTAGGGCCGGCGCTTACACAGTGCAGAGAAGCGGACGCGACAGACACCGGAATGTAAGTATTTAGTGTTTGTTTTTTTTACATTTACACTGGTAACCATGGTAAACATCGGGTTACTAAGCGCGGCCCTGCGCTTAGTAATCCGATGTTTACCCTGGTTACCCGGGGACTTCGGCATCGTTGGTCGCTGGAGAGCTGTCTGTGTGACAGCTCTCCAGCGACCACACGACGAAACAGCGACGCTGCAGCGATCGGCATCGTTGTCTATATCGCTGCAGCGTCGCTTAATGTGACATTACCTTTACACTCAGTGTCCCTTCTCCCTCTTACAGACATAGCCTCCCTTCATGACACAGATGCTGCTGCCACTTTTTATAACACCACAATAACAGCAACACTCGATTCGACTGCCCCATTCATGCATAGCAAAACTCGTACAATCAGGCAGCCCTGGCTGACCAGCCTGACCAAAGAACTGAGACGGGCTTCTAGGGTCGCTGAGTGGAGATAAGAGATCCCACTCTGCCGAGCACTTTATCACATACAAGCAGTCCCTCACCGGCTTCAAGTCCGCGCTCACTGCTGCAAAACAAACTTAATTCTCATCTCTCATATCCTCCCTGTTTCACAACCCTAAACAGCTTTTCAACACTTTCAATTCTCTACTCCGTCCCCCCGCACCACCTCCCTCTTCTCTCATTTCTGAAGACTTTGCCTCTTTCTTTAATCAGAAAATTGTATCAGAGAAAGCTTTGTCCCGCAGCCCCCAATGCCCCTCTTAGCTGCTCAACCCTATTCCTCCAAAACCAGCTTCTCCACCATGACAGAAGATCAGCTCACCACCCTCCTGTCAAGATCACACCACTTGAACGCTTGACCCGCTCCCGTCCCACCTCATCCCAAACCTCGCCAGTCTTCATCCCAACCCTAACACACCTCTTCAACCTCTCACTCACAATTGGAGTCTTCCCCTCATCCTTCAAGCATGCCAAGATCACACCAATCATTAAAAAGCCCTCCCTCGACCCATCCTCTGTGTCCACCTATCGCCCGATATCTCATCTCCCTTACACCTCAAAATGGTGTAATGAGGAAAAAAAAAAAATGATATGGAGACTACAGGTCTCTGGAAAAATTTTTTTTTTTTTTTTTTAAACAAACTGTTATTTAAGTGGTGAAAAAAATCCAAAGAACCTATACATGTTAGGTATCTACAAACTAGTAATGATCTGGAGACTCATAACGGCAGGTCAGTTTTAGCATTTAGTGAACATGGCAAAAAAACAATTGCAGAATTGAACTTTTTTTTTTTGCAAGCTCACCTCACTTGGAATTTTTTTTTCCTCCTTTTCCAGTACATTATATGGTAAAATCAATGGTGTCTTTCAAATGTACAACTCGTCCCACAAAAAACAAGCCCTCACACGACCACATTGAGGGGGGGGGGAAGAGTTCTAGCTCTGGGAGGGAGGGAGGGGAGCAAAAAAGATTCCAGCTGTTCTGATGGTCCCTGTATGTAAGACATGTTGTCTTTTACTCACGCGCCAGCTGCAGCCAATCACAGATCCTGATGGTAACATGGGATACATGCAATCAACACTGCTGAAGACAATGATCGGCTGCTGCAGTCACGTGTTTCACATACTAGACGTCATCACTGCAAGACTCAAGGGGTAAGTAAGGCTCATTTATGTATTTTAAATAATCTCTCTTTCCCCTTATGATACCACTATCATTTCACTAAGGGCAGCACAGTGGCTCAGTGGTTAGCATCACACGTTGGCTCAGTGGTTAGCACTGTTTTGCAGCACTGGGGTCCTTGGTTAAAATCCCACCAAAGCCAGCATCTGCAAGGAGTTTGTATGTTCTCCCCATGTTTGCCATAATAGCCACATTACGGTTTCTCTCCTATGAAAGCTGAGTGCACCATATAGTATAACACAATGGCGTCTGTCACTGTAGCAGCATTTCTGATTACTCGGGATCACACATTCTAGGCAAGTGGATGCTGTCACCCTGTGGTCAGATTAGGAATAACAAGCATGAAGCAATGTACCCTGGAAAGGAGCTCCAACCCTGCACCAATGAGGAGATGGAGGACATAACCTTACAGAGCTGCCATTGTAGTGTAATAATCAGACATCAGAGCCTCAGGATGATACAGAGGGTTAGGGACGACTTCTAATGTTGTGCAGTAAGAACAATGGCGACTTTCTTTACTCACAATGACAGGAGGAGGGAGAAGCCGGCAATGTACAGGTTACGCTGTGCTCTGAACAGTTTCATGTGAATATGTTCCACGGCAATTGGGTTGTTCTTTAGGTCCACCTGCTCCCCGACTCCATACTTCTGGATCTCCCGGAAAGCATCTGGAAGGAAAAGAAGACTCTGCAGTAAATTTAAGAGGACACTACACACCGCCATTGTGTTTCCAGTATTATATAATACAGGCCCTCACTCATCCCACCATTATATATACGGACACAGAAACCGAGCTGCGGATTCAGGTTGAAAAAATGAAGCTGCTGCTTCACCGTGGATATAACACCATGCGTTAAGTGCGAGAATCTGCACATGATGCGTTTTCCAGGCGGATTGAACTTCAAAAAGTGCCGCAAAAAATGAACATTGTGCAGCACAATGTAAGAAAAAAAAAAAAAGTGCTGTGCACATGTCCAGTGTAAAAGCTTAATAGAGTGTGTGTGACAGTCAGTGCCTGGCTCCGGCATCAGGTAGTGCAGGGAGAGGAGAGCTGCCATCTGTGACTTCTCAGCTCAGGCTGAAAGGGGATCAAATAATACTTAGCCCTCTTTCACACGTCAGTGTCTCCGGTACATGTGGCAACAGTTTTCACATGTACCAGAGACACTTACACACGTAGACCCATACAAGTGAATAGATCTGTGTACATCTGTTTGTTTCCACAGACCGTGTGTCCGTTTAACAGCTGCACGAGCCGCAAAATGTCCCACACACAGATGACACCCGTGTGTCACATACTGGCGCCTGGGAAGCAGCGGTACTGTTTGCACTGTTCCCCGACCCCAGGTGATGAAGACTGCACCTCATTCTCCCCTGCTCTGCCTGCAATCAGCGCAAGAAGGGGACAATGGTGAGTTATAGTTAACTGACAACAGCGAGAGCAGGTGGCAGCTGATGGGACTACTACTCCCATCAGCCTACACCTGCTGCCGCTAATAACAGTGAGAACAGGCACTGGCTGACAGGAGTACGCATCAGCCGCAGACTGCGCTATAAATAATAATAAAAAAAAAAACCTGTGTGGGTTCCCCTGTATTTTTGCTAACCAGCCAGGCAAAACCGAGAGCTGCGGGTTACAACCCTCACCTTTCAGCTTTAGCAAGGCTGATTATCAAAAATACAGGGGAACCCACACTGTTTTTTTATTATGTAAAAAAAAAAACAAAAAACATTTTTTGATAACAAGCTAAAGTAGACAGCTGGGGGCGGGTGTTCTCAAGCTGGTAATGGGCCATGATTTCGCCCCAGTCTAAAAATAGCAGCACGCAGCTGCCCAGAAAAGGCGCATCTGTTCGATGCACCAATTCTGGCACTTTGCCCGGTTCTTCCCACTTGCCCTGCAGTGGTGGCCATTGGGGTTCAAATTTGTATTTTCTGGTGACATCAAGACAACAGTTTAGTAATGAAGAGGAGACTATAATACACCCATCCATTACTAATCCTATGGTTGTATTTTAAATAATGTATTTGAAATAAAACACTTTTCCATGGTGATCTGCGGTGAACACTGACTTTTTATCATGGTGATAAGGTCATCGGAGTTCAGGCCGGCTGGGAACGCAGCCTCCGTGACCGGCAGTAACCTCAATGACGTCACCGTTAGTCACACATGCTGCGCTCGCAGCAGCTCATTCCCCAGTGGTTCTCAGCCTGGACAGTCACGTCTTGGCATCGTCCAGATCGAAAACTATTTATCCCCAAACATGGATTACGGCATGGGACAGAACGAAGAGGCAAGGGATATCGTTGTTTTTTTGTTTTATTACAGGAGTCGAGGGCTTCAACAAAATGAGCGTTAAGAGAGTATAAGGCCATGTTCACACTTTGCGGTTTTTACCGCGGATCCGCGGCGATTTTGATGCTGCGGGTCCGCAGCAGTTTCCATAGCGTTTACATTAACATGTAAACCCTATGGAAACCGCAAACCGCTGTGCACATGCTGCGGGAAAAACCGCGCAGAAACGCAGCGGTATAAAACCCGCAGCATGTCACTTCTTTGTGCAGAATCGCAGCGATTCTGCACCCATAGAAATGCATTGAACCGCTTACTTCCCGCATGGGGCTGTGCCCACATTGCGGGAAGTAAGCGGATAATGTGCGGGTGGTACCCGGGGTGGAGGAGAGGAGACTCTCCTCCAGGCCCTGGGAAGCATAAATAGTGTAAAAAAAAAAAAAAAAGAATTAAAATAAAAAATGATGCTATACTCACCTCTCAGGGCTGCCCGTGGCCGTCCGGTCTTCGGTTTGCTGTGCGAGCAGGACCTGTGGTGACGTCGCGGTCACATGACCGTGATGACGCCTCGGTCACATGACCGTGACGTCACGAAGGTCCTTCTCGGCACAGCATCTTTGGAACCGGACCGCCGGGTGCAGCGCCCAGGAGATCCGGACATCGGAGGGTGAGTATAACCAATTTTTATTATTTTTATCATTACTATTGATGCTGCATATTGCTGCATATGCAGCATCAATAGTACAGGAGTAATCCCGCAGCGGAAACCACGGAACAAACCGCGATAAATCTGCAGGGATAACCGCAGCGGTTTTGCCCTGCAGATTTATCAATTCCGCTGCGGGATAAACCTGCAGAGCACACCGCAAAGTGTGAACATGGCCTAACTGTGCTTGTTATTTGTAAATTAAAAAAAAGGAATAAGGGTATGTGTCCACGTTCAGGATTGCATCAGGATTTGGTCAGGATTTTTCATCAGTATTTGTAGCCAAAACCAGGAGTGGAACAATTAGAGGAAAAGTATAATAGAAACATATGCACCACTTCTGCAGTTATCACCCACTCCTGGTTTTGGCTTACAAATACTGATGTAAAATACTGACCAAATCCTGATGCAATCCTGAACGTGGACACATACCCTAAAGTGTCTTGTTTTTATTTAAAAAAAAAAACAAACAAACAAACAACTTTATTCTGGCTGTGTGTTTATTTAAAATATAACTACAGGATTTGTAATGGCTATGTGTCTTATAAATGTGCCTTTTCTAGGTGGCTGAAGGCTGCTATTTTTAGGCTGGTGAGGCTACAATATCCATGGCCCCTTACCAGCTTGAGAATACCAGCTCCCAGCTGTCAGATTTAGCTTGGCTGGTTGTCAAAAATGGAAGGGGAAACCCCACGCTGTTTTTTTGTTTTGTTTTTTTAATTACTTAAATAAAGTATGGAGACTCCTCAATTTTTTATAACCAGCCTTGCTGAAGCAGATAGCTGAGGGTTGCAGCCTGCAGCTGTCAGTTTTGCCTGGCTAGTTATCAAAAATACAGGGGCAGGTAGGGACTGATGATGAATGTTCCCATCAGCCGCCACCTGCTCTCACTGTTATTAGAGGCAGCAGGTTGAGGCTGACAGGAGTAGTAGTCTCATCAGTCGCCCTCCTCTCGAAGTTATTAGCCGAATACAACTCTCAACATTGTCTCCTATAAAGTGCTGATCATAGAGCAAGCAGGGGAGAATAATGAGAGTTGTCTTCAGCACCCAGCGCCGGGGAACAGTGCTAATAGTACCGATGCTTCCCAGGTGCCGGTACGCGTGATACTGATGCAATATGGTTGCCATAAGTATTACACACATATCTCTGGTACTGATTTTTCCAATACTGGAAATATCAGGACATGTGAAAGAGCACTTAGGCAAAGTACCATGTGATAAAGACACTGCACCACATCTCTAGTCTGATGTGTGAAGCCTGCGTTGCAAATCTGCCATGTTTATTACCCTGATTATTCCCATTACTAGTGCTAGAGAGACTGACATCAGTGACATCTATCCCTGACTGATGTCTTGTTATTATAGAGACGGTCTAAGTAGCATGTCAAAAATGACCGCTGCATGTGGGAGGATATTTGTCCTGTTATTATAGAGTAAGAGACACATATACACCTCTTCCCTCATTAGAACATACAAGGCTGCCAATAACCTGCCCCTCCCCCAAAAACCCCTTTATCAATCTCCATATACCACCCCAAACCCAACGACCCGACCTCCTTATTATATGCTTCTCGCACAACCAATGCCAAGTCTTCCCCCCCCCCCGTGCTTCCCACATATTCTGTAACTCGCCACCCCAACGAGTCTGACTTCGAAATCTTTGCAGCTTTCAAAACAACCTAAAAACCCACCTACAATAACCTGATAGCACTATGTTAGCAATTTCTACCCTCATTTTATTCTCCTTTCCTCTTGCCTTGTAGATTTTAAGAGCCCCCCCCCTACCCCATAGAGCAGGATCCTTGTTTGCCATGTTTTTTTCAGTATACAGCATGGTATACACTCAATGTTACATCCCAAAACCCCGTTTCTACTTTATTCATAGGTAGAGCACAAATAATATCATGTAGCACGTGGAAACAGTTTCAGCAGGCAGGCTTACATAAAGAGACAATCCTATAAACTATCTACGACTCGAATGACGGCCATAAACAAGTTATCATGATCTGTCTATTCCCCAAAATACAATCATAAGTGGACATTCATATTTATAGACAAGAACAAATGATAAAAAAAAGTTAAATGTCAACCTACTTTTTATTTCTTCCCGCTACATCAGACATGGGCAAATTGCCGCCCAAAAGAGTCAAGGGCTGAAACAGTGGTCCACGGGTCACACCGTACCCACCGCTGCTCACTGTTACCGCATCATGTGTATGCTGGGGTGGTCAATACATAGGTGGAGGAGGGGATGTCCGTATACTTAATTCTGCTCAATATTACATCATACAATATTAACCCCTTCATGACCTTGCCGTTTTTTGCAATTCTGACCAGTGTCCCTTTATGAGGTAATAATTCAGGAACGCTTGTTTTTTCGTGACATATTGGGCTTCATGTTAGTGGTAAATTTAGGTCGATAATTTCTGAGTTTATTTGTGAAAAAAACGGAAATTTGGCAAAAATTTTGAAAATGTCGCAATTTTCACATTTTGAATTTTTATTCTGTTAAACCAGAGAGTTATGTGACAAAATAGTTAATAAATAACATTTCCCACATGTCTACTTTACATCAGCACAATTTTGGAAACAAATTTTTTTTTTGCTAGGAAGTTATAAGGGTTAAAATTTGACCAGTGATTTCTCATTTTTACAACAAAATTTACAAAACCATTTTTTTAGGGACCACCTCACATTTGAAGTCTTTTTGAGGGTTCTATATGGCTGAAAATACCCAAAAGTGACACCATTCTAAAAACTGCACCCCTCAAGGTGCTCAAAACCACATTCAAGAAGTTTATTAACCCTTCAGGTGTTTCACAGCAGCAGAAGCAACATGGAAGGAAAAAATGAACATTTAACTTTTTAGTCACAAAAATGATCTTTTAGCAACAATTTTTTATTTTCCCAAGGGTAAAAGGAGAAACTGGACCACGGACGTTGTTGTCCAATTTGTCCTGAGTACGCTGATATCTCATATGTGGGGGTAAACCACTGTTTGGGCGCACGGCAGGGCTCGGAAGGGAAGGCACGCCATTTGGCTTTTTGAATGGAAAATTAGCTCCAATCATTAGCGGACACCATGTCGCGTTTGGAGAGCCCCTGTGTGCCTAAACATTGGAGCTCCTGCACAAGTGACCCCATTTTGGAAACTAGACCTCCCAAGGAACTAATCTAGATGTGTGGTGAGCACTTTGAACCCCCAAGTGCTTCACAGAAGTTTATAACGCAGAGCCATGAAAATAAAAAATAATTTTTCTTTTCTCAAAAATGATTTTTTAGCCCACAATTTTTTATTTTCCCAAGGGTAACAGGAGAAATTGGACCCCAAAAGTTGTTGTCCAGTTTCTCCTGAGTACGCTGATACCCCATATGTGGGGGTAAACCACTGTTTTGGCACACGTCGGGGTTCAGAAGGGAAGTAGTGACGTTTTGAAATGCAGACTTTGATGGAATGCTCTGCGGGCGTCAGGTTGCGTTTGCAGAGCCCCTGATGTGCCTAAACAGTAGGAACTCCCCACAATTGACTCCATTTTGGAAACTAGACCCCCAAGGGAACTTATCTAGATGTGTAGTGAGCACTTTGAACCCCCAAGTGCTTCACAGAAGTTTATAACGCAGAGCCGTGAAAATAAAAAATCATTTTTCTTTCCTCAAAAAAGATGTTTTAGCAAGCAATTTTTTATTTTCACAAGGGTAACAGGAGAATTTGGACCCCAATATTTGTTGCCCAGTTGGTTGTGAGTACGCTGATACCCCATATGTGGGGGTAAACCACTGTTTGGGCACACGTCAGGGCTCGGAAGGGAAGTAGTGACATTTGAAATGCAGACTTTGATGGAATGGTCTGCGGGCGTCACATTGCATTTGCAGAGCCCCTGATGTGCCTAAACAGTAGAAACACCCCACAAGTGACCCCATTTTGGAAACTAGACCCCCGAAGGAACTTATCTAGATGTGTGGTGAGCACTTTCAACCCCCAAGTGCTTCACAGAAGTTTATAACGCAGAGCAGTGAAAATAAAAAATAATTGTTCTTTCCTCAAAAATTATGTTTTAGCAAGTAATTTTTTATTTTTGCAAGGGTAACAGGAGAAATTGGACCCCAACAGTTGTTGCCCAGTTTGTCCTGAGTACGCTGGTACCCCAAATGTGGGGGTAAACCACTGTTTGGGCACACGTCGGGGCTTGGAAGGGCGGGAGCACCATTTGACTTTTTGAACGCAAGATTGGCTGGAATCAATGGTGGCGCCATGTTGCGTTTGGAGACCCCTGATGTGCCTAAACAGTGGAAACCCCTCAATTCTAACTTCAACACTAACCCCAACACACCCCTAATCCTAATCCCAACTGTAGCCATAACCCTAATCACAACCCTAACCCCAACACACCCCTAACCACAACCCTAACCGCAACACACCCGTAACCCTAATTCTAACCCTAATCCTAACCCTAATCCCAACCGTAACCCTAATCCCAACCCTAACCACAACTGTAACCCCAACACACCCCTAACCCTATCCGTAACCCTAACCACAAGCCTAATCTTAACCCTATTTCAAACCCTAGCCCTAATTCCAACCCTAACCCTAAGGCTATGTGCCCACGTTGCGGATTCGTGTGAGATTTTTCCGCACGATTTTTGAAAAATCTGCAGGTAAAAGGCACTGCGTTTTACCTGCGGATTTACAGCAGATTTCCAGTGTTTTTTTGTGCGGATTTCACCTGCGGATTCCTATTGAGGAACAGGTGTAAAACGCTGCGGAATCCGCACAAAGAATTGACATGCTGCGGAAAATACAATGCAGCGTTTCTGCACGGAATTTTCCGCACCATGGGCACAGCGGATTTGGTTTTCCTTAGGTGTACATGGTACTGTAAACCTGATGGAAAACTGCTTCGAATTCGCAGCGGCCAATCCGCTGCGGATCTGCGGCCGATCCGCTCTGTGTGCACATGCCATAACCCTAACCGTAACCCTAACCCTACCCCTAACCCTACCCCTAGTTCTAACCCTACCCCTAGCGGAAACAGAAAAAAAAATATTTTCTTTATTTTATTATTGTCCCTACCTATGGGGGTGATAAAGGGGGGGGGGGTTTATTGATTATTTTTTTATTTTGATCGCTGTGATAGAACCTACCACAGCGATCAAAATGTACTTGTAATGAAACTGCCGGCCGATTCGGCGGGCGCACTGAGCATGCGCCCGCCATTTTGGAAGATGGCGGCGCCCAGCGAGGGGACGGACCGACACCGGGAGCCTCGGTAAGTATAAGGGGGGGGGGGGGGGCAGGAGGACGGGGGAGCGGAGCACAGGACGGAGGGGACCGGACCCCATAACGGAGCACTGGGGGGGCGATCGGTGGGGTGGTGGTGGGGGGGGGTCACTTCAGGTTTTCCAGCCATGGCCGATGGTATTGCAGCATCGCCCATGGCTGGATTGTAATATTTCACCAGTTTTTTAGGTGAAATATTACAAATCGCTCTGATTGTCAGTTTCACTTTCAACAGCCAATCAGAGCGATCGTAGCCACGGGGGGGTGAAGCCACCCCCCCTGGGCTGAAGTACCACTCCCCCTCTCCCTGCAGATCGGGTAAAATAGGAGTTAACCCCTTCACCCGATCTGCAGAAACGCGATCATTCCATGACGCTACATAGGCGTCATGGGTCGGGAAGGGGTTAATATAAATTAAAAATTATAATATTGAGAGTTAATTTCAGGATGTTGTTTCGGCCTCCACAACAGTCCCGCTCTCGTATATCGGGAAAACTGCCCACTCCTGTGCTACAGGATGCACCATTTTGTTATGTAAAGTATGCGGGTGTAAGGAGCGGGCTCAGGAGATAAACCCACTCCATACCGGGCAGGTGCCGGCAGCCTCATACAGCGAGCACCTGTCTCTAACAGCAGCAACAAAGCTAACCCTGATGGCTGCTGATTAATACCATAATTGCCGCTGTCCCTTTCTCTCAGTGGTGCAATCAGGTAGTAAGGAAAGAAAAACCGGTTTTTACTTACCGGTAATAGGATTTTACAGAGTCCACGACAGCACCCTTACGAGAGAGGGGATCCGCCCACCATCTGGACAGGAACCTACAAGATTTAAAGGGGCGGTCCCCCTCACCACTCCAGTTTGTGTTTCAGAGTATAAGGGACACCGCCCATTGAGTTAGTACATAAACATATATACTTAAACATTACTAAATACCACCACCTCTAAAAGAGTGATAACTAATAGCACACTTTCCAAAGAGTGCAGGAAACCAGTGCTTAACTACGGGGGGGAATGTGCGGGTGCTGTCGTGGACTCTGTAAAATCCTATTACCGGTAAGTAAAAACCGGTTTTCCTATCGCCACGACAGCACCCTTACGAGAGACTTTCAAAGACTAATCACCTGGGAGGGACTACAGCACTGAGTACTGAATGGCCAAAGTCTAAATTGGCCTTACATGATAGATCAAGACGGTAATGATTATAAAAGGTGGAAGGAGATGACCACGTTGCCGCCTTACATATCACGTCTATGGAGACGTCCGTTTTCTCCGCCCAGGATGAGGCCATGGCTCGAGTGGAGTGGGCCTTGATGCCTTCTGGTGGAGTCTGACCCTTGGCAGTATAGGCAAGACATATTGCATCTCTGATCCATCTGGCAATAGAACATTTAGTAACACTCGCCCCCTTCCTTGGGTTCTGAAAGGAGACAAACAGAGCCCTACTCTGCCTCCAGGGTTCTGTTTTGTGTAGGTACTCTAATACAGTTCTTCTAACGTCTAACATATGACATTTTTGTTCTTCTGCTGAAACTGGGTTATCACAAAAAGAAGGTAAATATATTTCCTGACTCCTATGGAATTTAGAGGCTACCTTCGGTAGGTATGCTGGGTCAGGCTTCAAGACTAGCCTATCCTGAAAGATCATTAGATAAGGAGGGTCTACTGACAACGCTTGCATATCACTCACTCTTCTAGCAGAAGTTAAGGCTACTAGCAGGGCCGTCTTTAAAGTTAAATTTTTAATGGAGACAGAATCTAACGGCTCAAAGGGGGGTTCTGTTAAAGCGTCTAAAACCAAATTTAGATCCCATGGCGGTAATCTAACAATATGAACGGGGTTACTCCGATCCATAGCTTTCATAAATCTAGATACCCATCTATTTCCTGCTACATTGCTGTTATACAATGCCCCCAGAGCAGATACCTGGACCCTAAGGGTATTTACCGCCAAACCCAACTCACGGCCCTTCTGTAAAAACTCCAGTATAGCCGGAATTGGAATTTTATCCGTAAAGGGCTGTTGGTGAAAGGCAAGAAATTTTTTCCAGACCTTACAGTAAATTTTAGTAGTAATTTCCTTTCGGCTACTTAAAAGGGTGGATATTAACGCATCAGAAAATCCCCTCCTTTTCAATAATTCCCTCTCAAATTCCACGCCGTGAGATGCAGAGATTCCACATTGGGATAACGGAATGGACCCTGAGAAAGAAGATCTGGAATTACGGGCAACACCCAGGGGTCGGTCACTGACATTGCCCTGAGTAAGGAGAACCATGCCCTTCTGGGCCAGAAGGGGGCAATCAGGATTACCCTCGCCCTCTCCTTCCTGATCTTCCTGAGAACTAGCGGAATCAGACATAGTGGGGGAAATGCATAGGCTAGAGGGAACCCCCAATGAATCTGAAGGGAGTCCACTACGGAAGGGTTGTCCGCTACCCGAAGGGATGCAAACTTCCTGGTCTGTCTGTTTTCCCTCGTAGCAAACAGATCTATGACTGGTGATCCCCACTATCTGTTTGAAAACTAGCCGATTTAGAACCCACTCTCCCTGACGTAGAGAATGACGGCTGAGGTAGTCTGCCTGTATGTTGTGTTCTCCTCGTATGTGAACCGCTGAAAGAGAGCGAAATTGAGTCTCGGCCATATTGAAAATGTCTGTGGTGGTGATCATCAGAGACTTCGACCTTGTCCCTCCCTGATGGTTGAGGTATGCTACTACTGTCGTGTTGTCCGACTGGACTCTTACATGTGAGTCCTGAAGCAACGGTAGCCATCTGAGCAGGGTATTTCTTACTGCCGTGAGCTCCTTCCAATTGGAGGACTCTTGGGCTTCTAAGGGAGACCATTGCCCTTGAGTCCAAACATCTATGTGAGCTCCCCATCCTATTGGACTGGCATCGGTCGTAATCGTGTTGTCTGGTCCTATTTCCCAACAAACTCCGTTTGACAAATGTTCTATACTTAGCCACCATTTTAGACTGTTTAGAGTGGTGGTAGATAGCCTGAGATTTCCGCTTAACCGACCTTGAAGGCTCTTCTCTGTATCCAGGACCTGGGCTTGTAGTACCCGAGTGTGAAATTGAGCCCACAGAACAGCCGGTATACACGCTGTTAATGATCCCAACAGGGACATTGCATCTCTCAAGGTCAGATTTGGTCTTTTTATCACCGTGCTGACTTTGTGGATAACCTTCTGCTTCTTTTCTTCTGGAAGAAAACATAGCTGATTCTCTGAATTTAGCAGAATACCCAAGAAGGTCTGAATAGTCGATGGCCTTAGTTTTGACTTCTCTAGGTTGACCAACCAACCTAGGTCCTGTAGAGAAGATATTATACAGTTTAGGCGATCTTTACACTGGACAAATGAATTACCCACTACCAGGAAGTCATCCAAGTAGGGTATAACTAAAGTATCTTGCTCTCTGACATAGGCCATTACTTCCGCAATGACCTTAGTAAACACCCTTGGTGCCATAGATAATCCAAATGGCATTGCCGTAAACTGAAAGTGCCTGACCTGATCGTTTAGGCGCACCGCCATTCTGAGGAACCGTTGGTGATCTTTGTGAATGGGCAGATGGTAGTATGCATCTTTTAAATCCAGGACTGTCATATAACACCTGGGAAAAAGAAGTTTAGTTGCCGATTTAATTGATTCCATTTTAAAGGCATGGTATTATAAAAATTTGTTCAGTTTCCGTAAATTTATGATGGTTCGAAAGGAACCATCAGGTTTGGGGATTAAGAATAAGGGGGAATAGAACCCCTCTCCCTCCTGATCTTTTGGAACCTCTACAATAACTTCTTTTTGTCTCAACATTTGAATCTCTTTTTCCAGGGCCTTCTGTTGGTTTAAGGAACCAGGGGCAGTCAATACAAAATAATCTGAAGGTCTTACCCGGAACTCTAGTTTTAATCCGGACCTAACTATACCCAGGATCCAATTACTGGAAGTTATTTTGACCCATTGAGTATAAAAATGCTTTAATCTGCCCCCTACTGGAAGGTCCGATCTATCAGTAATTTCGCCTACGTCTTGAAGAAGACGATGAGGTGTTGAAGTCTGAATTCCTCTTCTTCGGCTCTGCCGGCTCCCAATTTCGGGCTGAGTAAGGTCTCCGGGTATGGGAAACGTCTCTTGAAGGTATTCCAAAAGGTAGGATTAAACACTTTAGGAAAACCCTTCTTCCCATCATCAGCCTTAGCTAGGATGTCATCCAGCACTGGCCCAAACAAGTACTCACCCCTACACGGAATAGTACATAGTTTAGCTCTAGCCTGCGCGTCCCCCTTCCAAGTTTTAAGCCATAAGGCTCGCCGGGCAGCGTTTGAGAGTCCTGCTGATCTGGCTGCAAGTTTTAGGGAGTCTACCGAGGCGTCCGCCAAATATGCCACACCTTACCGAATCTGGGATAGTGAATCCAGTAACTTGTCACGAGGCACCTTAGTTTTTAGCTGCTCCTCCAGCTGGGCTACCCAGACCATAACTGATCTGGCCGTGCAAGTGCCGGCAATTGCCGGTTTGAAAGCCCCCGACGATGCTTCCCAAACCTTTTTAAGGAACATGTCTGCTTTTCTGTCCGCAGGGTCTTTTAGAAGGCCTACATCCTCTAGCGGTAAGGTGGTTGATTTAGATGTGGAAGCCACAGCCGCATCCACTTTAGGAATTTTAACCCATTCCGCCAGGATTTTACCATCAAAAGGGTACCTTCTCTTCGCTGATGATGGCAGGAAACCCTTATCCTGCTTATCCCATTCTCGCTTAACAAGTTCTTTCACAGTGTCCACTACCGGAAATGATTTACGGCTCCTTTGGCACAACCCTGCAAACATTAGATCTTGGGTTGACCTTGGCTCCTTGTTCTCTACAACCCCCATGGCGGTACGAACCGCTTTAACTAGTGCGTCCATTCCATCCACTGAAAAACAAGGTCTCCCCTCTTCATCTGAAGAGGATGGTGATGAGGAACGTGAACATTCACCCTCTTGCATAGACGGGCTCGATCCTGGTGATACTTCCCTGGACCTTTCATGCCGACTTTTAAAGGGAACTACTAATTTCCTCCCTTATAACTGCTCTGAGGTCTGATGCACGAAGGGGAGCCTCCTCTTCCAAGGTCTGACAAATACAAGTTTGGCAGAGCCTTTTCTGATAACTATCAGGCAGGGGAACCGCACATAACGCACATTGCTTGTGCTTGGATTTAGCCGATTTCTTGGCCTAAAACAAAGCACAAGGACAGACAGGCTATATCAGCTACTTGTTTTTTTTGTAAACACTCACCAAGGCTGAACTGCATAGTACCGGTCTCTGAGGAGGGGAATCCATACGTGACGTTGAGGCACCTGCCTGCTCCTGCCCCCGTACCACGCTGCTGCTGCTCCTGGAGCGGCTGCTGTCCTTCTTACGCTGGTCAGGCACCTCCACCTGAAGGTGCTCTGTATCCGCAACCGAAGTCATACTGCCGCACATTCTCCTGCAGTCACCGCTGCTTAATACCGGCAGCCGCGCCTCCTCCCCCAGCATACCCCGGAAGTCCTACCTTCCACTTCCGGGTCCTCTGTATGAAGGACGCTGAGCCGGCGCCGCGCGCTTACAGACAGCGCTGCGGCGTTCACGCGACCCAGGGCGGCCTGCCCGACCCCTGGGAACGCGTACCACGCGACCAGACGAGGAGGGGTCTGAAAAAAAGAACACCCCCGACGCTGCTTCCAGAGTCCCCGATTCTGCCGTTCTCAAAGAAACCGCGCAGAGGCATGGTGGACCCGGGTAAGAAAATCCTGCAGGCTCCCGCCATCCGGACAGGAACCCAAACTGGAGTGGTGAGGGGGACCGCCCCTTTAAATCCTGTAGGTTCCTGTCCAGATGGTGGGCGGATCCCCTCTCTCGTAAGGGTGCTGTCGTGGCAATAGGAAAATATTGACTGCAGCAAAAAGGAGTGACAATGAGCTTACGATGTCCTTGCCCGATTATGACGTACATGGACATGTGTCCCCTTTACAAGATGAACCCTCTGAGGGAGAAATCTGGTCTAAGCATCAACTGGATTGCAGGAAATGGTCAGATTGCTGCCAGCTCCTGTGCGCCCCCAATCTTCTTCTGGTTACCCTAGGAGTAGCATGGAGCTGAAGATCCCACATGTGCTCAGTCGCTCTATTTAGGTTTCTGGTAAGGATGAAGATAACTGAGCGCAGCGCTTGGCTTTCTTCACATCTTCAGCATCACAGACTTGGCATAAGGTCAGGAGTCCTTGGTCTGACCGAGGTCACTTGGCCAGGGAAGAATGAGGACCTCGGTCCTAACGATAGATGATAACATGGTCCAGAATACCCCTTTAAAATAACGTAATAATTTTAGCAGTAGCAACACTTACCTAACAGTAGAAGCAACAGTATCACTATCAGGACCACAAAGAAAGTGTTCCCATAAGTCACCGTCAGCTGCACCAGGCGAGATTTAAAGATTTTCTGCCATCTATAAAAAAAAAAAAAAAAAGTTGCCGTGTGTAATATTGTAGTGGTATATCCAGCGCTTATATCCACCCTGAACACCTGTATACTAAACTGATAGGGCCAGCAGCAGAAAGACAGAAAATGTGAGCAGAGAAATGACAGATCCCAGACTGGACGATACAGGATGGGGAAAAGAAGAAGGAAGCATAGAGTATTTCAGAAGACGAGGCTGATGATATTGTAAGCCTATGTTCACATGTTGTATTTTATCTTTTTTTCAACAGGCTTGGTCTCCTGCCATTTTTTGCGTTTTTGCTCTCCTGTGCATGCTAATAAAATTTAGTTCCTCCCAAATAAAATAAAAAAAATAATAGTGTACCTTCCCTAAGGTTTTTGTACCAAAAATACAGCAAAATCCGATACTGCATTTTTTGCACTTATTCCGGGTTCAGATGTGTGTTCGGGGGCTTTGCGGAGGGCTGCGCACGTCCTCTGTTAAGCCCCGCAGGACATGCAGATGTATGTGGATGCGTTGTTTTGACGCGCCCGCCGTCCGCACAAAACGCAACTTGTTTTGGACGCATGCAGAAGTAGGCGGGGCTTAACGGAGTACATACGCAGTCCTCCGCAAAGCCCCCGAACATCAATCTGAACTTAGCCTTAGCCATTACATTCTGGGTGCAAATGCTGCAAAAACATTGAAAGAAGAGGCATGCTGCAGTTTTCAAAAAACACTGACGTTTTCCCAAATCAGTCAGGAAAAAAAACAAAACGTGTGAGCATGAGATTTTTGACGTCTCACAGTGTTGTTACTGGTACTGTAAACACAGCCTAAAATTTGCATTAAAAAAATGCAACATGTGAATATATTATTAAAAGTAATGAAGATGGTGCACATTGAATTGCAGGATTAGGTCAGTATCCTGCATGCCATCATACAGCAGATCTGTGAGCCGCCTTTTACCTGATGGTAGCCCTGGCCTGGTGTGAGGTCACCATTGAAAAATGACATCACACCAGGCCCATTAATCAAAAGAAGAGTGAGGTTTCACAGCAGGTAGGAGACAGCTCAGACCGCTCCGATCCAAAAACAGAGCCGGCTGCTCAATGGAGTCCAGGGAATCAATTTGCTCAAAGCTGAATAAGGAGATGTGAGAAAGACAGAAAGAAAAACAAAAACAAACAAACGGATTGAAAAGAACAAAAAAAAAAAAAAAAAAAGGACAGAAAAACATGTAATAATAAGGTGCTTAGTAAGGAGAAGTTAGGGTTACCTTGTGGGTGAAATAAAAGGAATGCACAGCAGCAGGACCAAGAACACCTCGGCATATAGGAAGCCGGCCACCGCCGTCCACTGGAGACTCATGGCTCACCCACTGCAATCACCTAAGAGGAAAAGAAGAAACGTTCAGCAAGTCACGTCATAAAGTACAACTGAGGATATAACCCTCCACACTGCTGCCACACACAACAGGAGCACACGGATGAGCGGCATTTGCTTTGCAAATGAGATCCTTGTTCAACTGACATGGTGCCTGAACAGGGCGCCCACCACAGGGCCAAGGATGGCGTGCACCACACGGTCCAGAGTGGTGGGGAGGCAGCAGCGGACCACATGGCAGGGAGATTGGAGACACGAGTCTCTGCAAGATAAATTTCACCCATATAATGCATTGGACGCAGTGAATCCGCACGGGTCAGTGATCACATGCAGATTCATCTGAGTTCAACAGAGAGCAGCACTTCGGAAGCAGCGAACATGCCCTGTGTCCAAAGCGCTGCCACTACTGGATCATGTGCACCCGGCCTTAGGAAAGTTCATACTACAGGGCTACTAAACAAACCAAACACGCTGCTAAAATATAAAATAAAATGTACGTCGTGCCCTACCAAACAACCTGTGCACAATGGTGGCACTGTTTGACAAGGAGAGAACAAAAAAAAAAAGTTCACCGCCTCTGTGTGAATGATATGACAAAACACTAGGAAAAAGCGAAGGATGTAGAAATATCTGAGCTTTATACAGACTTCATGGTGTGATGGATTGTAATGCGGTCACATGGCATTGCAGCACTGCTGGCAGAGGAGCTACATCCCACCCAAGGCTGGCACAACGCCAGTGCCGCTCTCATAGCACACTTATTACTAAATATTTGCATTCCCCACGATAGGAGTTCTGGAGCGCCTTTTCTCTCTGCATTGTCGTTCCTCAAGTAATACCACTGTAATGTCAGCCCTGACGGGACAATGTCACTGATTGACAGTGACAACTCCCCAATTGACAGAATACATTTCCAGGAGGAGTAGCAGAGGAACATCACAATGCAGAGAAAACTATAATACAATACAATATATACATACATACAGTATAATTGTCTAAGGGGTACTTCCGTCTTTCTGTCGGCAACTTCCGTCACGGAAATCCCGCGTCGCTGATTGGTCTCGCCAGCTGCCTGTCATGGCTGCCGCAACCAATCAGCGACGGGCACAGTCCGATTAGTCCCTCCCTACTCCCCTGCAGTCAGTGCCCGGCACCTGCTCCATACTCCCCGCAGTCACCGCTCACACAGGGTTAATGCCAGCGGTAACGGACCGCGTTATGCCGCGGTGTAACGCACTCCGTTACCGCTGCTATTAACCCTGTGTTCCCAACTTTTTACTATTGATGCTGCCTATGCAGCATCAATAGTAAAAAGATGTAATGTTAAAAATAATAAAAAAAACAAAAAACCTGCTATTCTCACCTTCCGTCGTCCGACGATGCGCTCGTGCCGGCCGCCGTTCCCAGAGATGCATTGCGAAATTACCCAGAAGACTTAGCGGTCTCACGAGACCGCTAAGTCATCTGGGTAATTTCGCAATGCATCCTGGGAACGGAAGATGGCGGCAGCCGCGCGCATCGCAACAGCTTCACTGGATCCCGGCGGGTGAGTATATCACTATTTTTTTTTTTTTTTTACAGGGATATGGTGCCCACACTGCTAAATACTACGGCCTGTATTGACGCATCGGGTATTCTACTGTATGTATGTATGTATGTATGTATGTATGTATGTATGTATGTATGTATGTATGTATGTATGTATGTATGTATGTATGTATGTATGTATGTATGTATGTATGTATGTATCACAGGCCACATAGTATTTGTCTGCTATATACTACATGGCTCCTATATACTACGTGGCCGCTGCTATATACACTATGTGGCTGCTATATACATACATACATATTCTAGAATACCCGATGCGTTAGAATAGGGCCACCATCTAGTATAGTATAACGGCCACAACCAATCAGCGACGGGCACAGTCCGGCGGCAAAATGGCTGCTCCTTACTCCCCTGCTGTCAGTGCCCGCTCCATACTCCCCTCCAGTCAGCGCTCACACAGGGTTAATGGCAGCGTTAACGGACCGTGTTATGCCGCGGTGTAACTCAGTCCGTTAACGCTGCTATTAACCCTGTGTGACCAACTTTTTACTATTCCTGCTGCCTATGCAGCATCAATAGTAAAAAGATCTAGTGTTAAAAATAATAAGTCATTATATACTCACCTTCCGGCGCCTTTCCAGCTCCTCGCGACGCTCCGGTGACCGGTCCATGCACTGCGGTCTCTCGAGATGATGACGCAGCGGTCTCGCGAGACCGCAATGCACTCTTGGGACCGGAGCGTCGCAAGGAGCATCGGTAAACGCCTGGGCTGGATCCGGAGGGTGAGTATATAACTATTTTTTTATTTTAATTCTGGGCTATACACTACGTGGCTGGGCTATACACTACGTGGCTGGGCTATACACTACGTGGCTGGGCTATACACTACGTGGCTGGGCTATACACTACGTGGCTGGGCTATACACTACGTGGCTGGGCTATACACTACGTGGCTGGGCTATACACTACGTGGCTGGGCTATACACTACGTGGCTGGGCTATACACTACGTGGCGCCCGGCCACGAACAATCAGCAACAGGCGCAGTCCGGCTTTGCTAAGCTTCCCAGATCATGGGAAGCAAAATATCAGCTCACGCTTTGACAAAGTCTGAAGCACGGCTCGCAGATGTCCGACAGATAGCAGCACCGATCACTAGCAAATCATTAATGAGAGGAACATAGAAACAGTCAAAATGACTGAAAACCTCATGCAGTCTTGTCACAGTGTAACAGTGGTTTCAGATCAAACTTCTAACCCAGGGAAGAAGTTTCACATCAATATATGTCATCACAAGGCAACCATTTCCAAACTGCGGCTCACCAGCTGCAAAACTGCAACTCCCAGCAAGCCCCGACAGCTGCCAACATGAGGCCGGCTGTGAGAGTTTATTTTTATATCCAAAAGAGCAGAGCCTGGTGCTTGGCAGGTGGTCCCCGTGGCCACTTCTTCCCATAAAGCAGGGTAAAATGGGTGCAACATATTATGGGGAGGGGTATCAGCACCTGCAACCCATAAACTAATTATCTGCCACAACAGAAACCTATGTGGTTAAAAAAGGTGCAGCCCCAGCAAGTTGCATAACAAGCTTGAACAGATCGCACGACCCAGTACTGATAATACAGTAGGGCATGGACTATTACATAGATCCGAGGACGCCGCCCTGCCCCCCACCTGTGGGGATATCGCCCAAAGAAACATCTAGTCACCGGAATTCTGATAACAGGAGGGGGCTGAAAGGTTTGAAAACCACCACAAAATTAATTTTACCAATGGGCTGCAGGAAAGGTTCTGCTATAAGTAATGCCAACTTAAAGGGAACCGGTCACCTGAATTTGGCGGGACCTGTTTTTGGTCCGATGGGCGGTTTTCGGTTGTTTGATTCACCCTTTCCTTACCCGCTGGCTGCAATATTGGCTTGAAGTTAATTCTCTGTCCTCCGTAGTACACGCCTGAGCAAGGCAATCTTGCCTTGCGCAGTATGCTTTGCCCAACTCCGGCAAAGCCGAAAAGCATTAGTGCGCATGTGCCGGCGCACTATGTCCCAGAAAACAGCGAAATACTTCCGGGACAGTGCGCCGGCGCACTAATGCTTTTCAGCTTTGCCTGCAGGTAGGCAAAGCATACTGCGTGTGCGCAAGGCAAGATTGCCTTGCGCAGGCGTGTACTACGGAGGACAGAGAATGAACTTCAAGCCAATATTGCAGCCAGCATGCAGCCAGCGGGTAAGGAAAGGATGAATCAAACACCCGAAAACATCACCCATAGGACCGAAAACCGGTCCCGCCAAATTCAGGTGACAGGATACCCTTAAGTGAATCTATCAGGCAGTCTGAGACACCACCAGTTTTTAACAAGCTTTGCCAAGATAAAAAAACACAAAAAAAAAAAACACACCATCAGTGCCGGCAAAATAAATGATTTGTGCAATAAATTGCAACTTTGAGACCAGAAAGCTTAAGAAAAAAAAATTATTATAAATTAACCCAAAAGTTTGCGTGTCCGATACATTGAAGGAGAATGCCCCTTCCTCCCCTCACAGCAATGATTGATGGGCTCCATGTTCTGTGTGATTACTAATATAAAATATCCATCACTTTCATACATAGCAGGTCCAGTATTAGCAGTAACGGTAATCCTCACCTCCTATAAGGATGTCTGTGGTCTACAAGTCCTATTAGGACACCCAGACATCAGTGAGGGGTCCCAGCTAACACTCCCCCTATAAGACACAGCAACAGTTCTGACAGGCTCAGACGCATTGCGTGGTCACCCATAGATCTCAATAGCTTCCATGTACTTCTATATGAAAGTGTAAAGGAACAAAACTCCCCCCCCCCCCTTCATAAACCTTTAAAAGGATTTATTCACATTTTTAAAGGATAGTCCAGGATTAGAGAATCATAGCTGCCTTCATACAGACCGCAGCAGCCCTGCATCAGGAGTTGTGGGCGGTATTGCAGCTCTGTTGCATTCACTTCAATGAGGCTGGACTGCAATAACGGACGCCACACATGGCCAGTCAGAGGTGGCATAGTTTGTAGAAGAGAGCTGCCATGTTTGTTCTAATCCTGGAGAAAACCCTTTCAATCTGTTGCCAGACACACCCAATAGTTGAGCCCAAACATTCAAGCCGACAGCTATTGTTCCCAGTTTCATAGATTTAAAAGGGAATGTTAGCACAGAATGACTGTTCAAACCAAACACAAATGCTCAATGCTTCAATCATTTTTATATTGTGACAACCATGAATAAGGCTCTTATCAGCTGAAACACATTGGTTTTCATTCACACTGGTTAGAACCGCTTGTCACTTTTTACAGTGGGGCAAAAAAGTATTTAGTCAGTCAGCAATAGTGCAAGTTCCACCACTTAAAAAGATGAGAGGCGTCTGTAATTTACATCATAGGTAGACCTCAACTATGGGAGACAAACTGAGAAAAAAAAAAATCCAGAAAATCACATTGTCTGTTTTTTTATCATTTTATTTGCATATTATGGTGGAAAATAAGTATTTGGTCAGAAACAAAATTTCATCTCAATACTTTGTAATATATCCTTTGTTGGCAATGACAGAGGTCAAACGTTTTCTGTAAGTCTTCACAAGGTTGCCACACACTGTTGTTGGTATGTTGGCCCATTCCTCCATGCAGATCTCCTCTAGAGCAGTGATGTTTTTGGCTTTTCGCTTGGCAACACGGACTTTCAACTCCCTCCAAAGGTTTTCTATAGGGTTGAGATCTGGAGACTGGCTAGGCCACTCCAGGACCTTGAAATGCTTCTTACGAAGCCACTCCTTCATTGCCCTGGCGGTGTGCTTTGGATCATTGTCATGTTGAAAGACCCAGCCACGTTTCATCTTCAATGCCCTTGCTGATGGAAGGAGGTCTGCACTCAAGATCTCACGATACATGGCCCCATTCATTCTTTCATGTACCCGGATCAGTCGTCCTGGCCCCTTTGCAGAGAAACAGCCCCAAAGCATGATGTTTCCACCACCATGCTTTACAGTAGGTATGGTGTTTGATGGATGCAACTCAGTATTCTTTTTCCTCCAAACACGACAAGTTGTGTTTCTACCAAACAGTTCCAGTTTGGTTTCATCAGACCATAGGACATTCTCCCAAAACTCCTCTGGATCATCCAAATGCTCTCTAGCAAACTTCAGACGGGCCCGGACATGTACTGGCTTAAGCAGTGGGACACGTCTGGCACTGCAGGATCTGAGTCCATGGTGGCGTAGTGTGTTACTTATGGTAGGCCTTGTTACATTGGTCCCAGCTCTCTGCAGTTCATTCACTAGGTCCCCCCGCGTGGTTCTGGGATTTTTGCTCACCGTTCTTGTGATCATTCTGACCCCACGGGGTGTGATTTTGCGTGGAGCCCCAAATCGAGGGAGATTATCAGTGGTCTTGAATGTCTTCCATTTTCTAATTATTGCTCCCACTGTTGATTTCTTCACTCCAAGCTGGTTGGCTATTGCAGATTCAGTCTTCCCAGCCTGGTGCAGGGCTACAATTTTGTTTCTGGTGTCCTTTGACAGCTCTTTGGTCTTCACCATAGTGGAGTTTGGAGTCAGACTGTTTGAGGGTGAGCACAGGTGTCTTTTTATACTGATAACAAGTTTAAACAGGTGCCATTACTACAGGTAATGAGTGGAGGAAAGAGGAGACTCTTAAAGAAGAAGTTACAGGTCTGTGAGAGCCAGAAATCTTGATTGTTTGTTTCTGACCAAATACTTATTTTCCACCATAATATGCAAATAAAATGATAAAAAAACAGAAAATGTGATTTTCTGGATTTTTTTTTGCTCAGTTTGTCTCCCATAGTTGAGGTCTACCTATGATGTAAATTACAGACGCCCCTCATCTTTTTAAGTGGTGGAACTTGCACTATTGCTGCCTGACTAAATACTTTTTTGCCCCACTGTATATTTATATTTTCTACAATAAATTCTGGGTTTTATATTTGTGAACCTGCTACCCCGCTGGATTTTCTTTTTGGTTCTTCATACACAGCTGGATCCCGGGCTTCTCTGTGTGTGCTTCCCAGCAGGATTGATGCTGAAACAATGTGGTGAGCCGACTCATCTCCTTCCCCCTTTTCTCGTATTGGGATCATAGTCTGAACAGTCATCCTTCGCTCAGAGTCCTATTCAGGTTAAAGGTAGACTGAAGTCCATCAGGTTCAACCTATAGCCTAACTATAGCTCTGACAAGTAAGGAGGCCACAGCCTCACTATAGCTCTGACAGTAAGGAGGCCACAGCCTCACTATAGCTCTGACAGTAAGGAGGCCACAGCCTCACTATAGCTCTGACAGTAAGGAGGCCACAGCCTCACTATAGCTCTGACAGTAAGGAGGCCACAGCCTCACTGCTTTTACAGCAAAGAATCTGCATCTGTGATGATTAAACCTTCTTTCCTCAAGACATAGAAGATGCCCTCTTATCACTGTACCATCATTTGTGTTTAACAATGAAAGAGTGGAATACTTTGAGACCAAAAAAAAACAAAAAAACTATCTGCCAGAGAACTCTCCATTAACATTATTGGTTTATCAAGGCATTAGAAGGTGGCACAGTATACGAGACCATTGCAATCTAATAGTTTATGACCATGCGCCCTGCTGCTTTGGAGGTGGTAGCAGTCCCTTTAATTCTTGGACCCTTGAACGCCGCACTGCTAGCACCAATGGTATGCCCACCCCTGATCTACAATACTGATTTTTTGATGATCCCAATGATATCGGCCAACTTACAAGTATGGGGTCCCTAAACATTTAAGGCGAGAAAAACTATCAAATACATAAATGCAGAACCTCCTCCCCCCTTACACCATGTAGCATGGCTGCCCTGTCACACACATACATACATTACATACCACACTGGCTAATACAGGGTTAACTCGCTCCCCACCACTCCTGCCCGTGAATATAACACGCCACCCCACGCTCACCGTGACAAAGCTGCACGCCCCGCCGTCACCGCTCCGCTCTGACACTAGCCACTACTTGTAATCCCCTCACCTGACGCGTGACACCAGCACTTCCTGTTTCCGGTCGGCAGTACAGCGCAGCAGTCTCACAACGAGGCTTGGAATGCGGAGACGCTTTTTTTTCTTAAATCACAACAAACTTTATTGTTCTCTTTGTAGCAGCCCTAATCAGTACTAGTAGAGCAGCGGTGATGGCTGCAGAGTGTGCTGTGTGTTATCACTCTCCGGCCCAGGGTTATCTGCTATAGACTATGACCTGTGACTGATTACAGGATTATTAACCACAAGCTTTTAGTTTTTTATATTCCACCCACACACCAGAAACTAGAATCCTAGAGAATGAAATTGCGCCATCGAGAAGGACGAGTCGTAGAAACCGCGGGATGCATAGACATGTTAGGCTACGTTCACATTTGCGTTGTGCGCCGCAGCGCACAACGCAAACAAAAACGCAGCAAAACGCATGCACAACGCTGCGTTTTGCGCCGCATGCGTCCTTTTTTTAAATTGATTTTGGACGCAGCAAAAATGCAACCTGCTGCGTCCTCTGCGCCCGGACGCGGGCGCCGCAGCGACGCATGCGGTGCAAAACGCAAGTGCGACGCATGTCCATGCGCCCCCATGTTAAATATAGGGGCGCATGACGCATGCGGCGCCGCTGCGGCGCCCGCCGCTAATGTGAACGTAGCCTTACTAATATGCAAATAGTGGAAAAGCTGAAACATTTTCGATGGTCGTCTGTATGGCTAAATGCACTCGGGCAAATCATCAAGATCCCCTGCTGGCAGCTCCGCTGTAATCACCCACGCATGACGTCCCAGATGTGCTCAATGGGAGACAAGTCCTGGATCTGTACAGTGCAGATACAGAGAGCTATTAAAGGGGATGTCCGGTCCAACTCTGTGTGACTGCAGACTTATGAATCCCCCTGTGCACACACTATGCGCGGCGAGGTTTCGCCGGTTTCAGACCCGACAACGGAGGGATTGTATGTGTTATACATCCAGGAAATGCCTTTTCTTTTAAACTGACCCTCCAATGCTGGGCTGGTCCCAAACATATTAACCATGCTTTGTAATTTTCTTGAAATGTGAAAAATTGTGGCTAAAATATTAAGCCATGTAATGTCCCCAAAACTCAATGGACGCATAAAATAATAGATGCCAGCATAAAGTAGACATATGGGAAATGTTAATTGTTAGCCGTTTTGAGTGACATGGTTCCAACGTAAAACCAGATTTTTGGTCTTTAAAGTTCTGATGATTTTATACAGATATATCAGATGCAGACAGACGCCTTGGTGGTATGTGTGGACTCTGCACATGTAATAAAAGTTTATTCTAAAGAGGACCTGTCACATGAATAGTAGCCATGTTTTGCTTTTAATTTATTCCCACTGCTCCACTGAATATTTCCCTTTTTTTGCTAAATCTGCCAGACATTTCAGGAGATAAAAATCTTTCTATTTAATGCTACTTTCTATGGCCTTTATGATGGAGGAGGTGCTCATGGGATCCTCAGGGGCGTGTCTATGTGAGCCACGCCCCCTAAGTAAAACGGCCTAGATCTCTGGAACCATGTAATGGATTAAAAATAAATAATAATAAAGTGGAATAAGAAATAACCGGGGGTGCAGCAAGAACAAAATGAAAGCAAAAACTGAACTGAGTTTGACCCGGTGACCTCTCTTCTTAAGGCAGTGAGGTCTATCAAATTTTCTGTTGGGTCACACTTTTAACAAAAAATACATATTTTTTTTCTATTAAAAAAAAATAAAAAATACTTGAATGAAAATTGTATAAAGGAGCTTGTATGAATAAAGTGCTGACAGTGTGCCAGGTGCCTACATTTAGTAAATATATAGATATTGGGGGGGGGGCGGAATATTGATTTTTAGTATTTTATTATTTTGAGATTTATGTTTAATTTATACACATTAATAAATTGTCCTGACCTCCAAGAGGTGCAAGGTGTCTAGGGGAGCAAAGAAGCAGTGCTGTCAGAAAACAGCAATTTAGAGCCTGACCGATCAGAAATGAATTTGATAGCAATGTAATTAGTGAGAAAACATATCAAATGGCTTTCCTATAAACTTTCATCTGGGATGTGTTTAGATTTGGATGCAGATTTGTTTTCCTGCATGTTATGCTGCATTTGGCCAGTAGAGGGTGCAATAAGTACATGTACCTGTGAGCAGAGCAGAGATCATGATGGCTATATAAAAAAAGGGAAATTATATTCTGTGTCCCCTCTGCCGGGTACATCACCTACTAAGAAATGTAAAAAAAAAAAAAAAAAAAAAGGGATTTGTAAAGTAAATCTGCAGGTGCAGAATGTGTCTACTGTATGGATTGTTGGCTGCGATATTTTATTTCTCAGCCTGGGTACTACGCATCACCACATATGGGCTGCGATGGTGCCAAGATGTTAGCAGCCGACCTGTCATGCTACTACAATGATGTCGCCCCAGGCCGGCTAATCAAAAGAGGGACCAGAGATGCCAGCAGGTAGGATGCTGTCCGCTGACCAGGGTCCTGCACAACAATCCGCTCATCTCCACTGATGGGCTATCCTTCACACTCCGGGCTTCGGAACCCCAGGACCCTTTGGTGGGTACCTACCACTGCATACTAAAAACATCCCATTACAGTAAAACAGTTATAAATATTAGCGTTGAATTCAAACGTACCCCATAGAATTAATGGGAGCCAATAGTAAATTATAGTACAATTACAAAAGACAACAAAAATGACGCAAGAAAAAATGGGATAATTCTATGGGGTGTAGAGGGATTACATTTCTTAGTGATAAGAAATAGATTTTTGGCAATATTAGGGGCACCTCAGAGCCCATTAATTATTTTATATGTCGACCAAAATTAATTTGGGTCTTAAATCAGACCAGTGCATTCAGCTCCCTACACTCAGGTGTTCCTCACAGGTAAGACACCCTCATATGTCAGCAAACTCCCCATCTTTGTCTGCATCATCAATCAGATTTTTGAAGTAAGACACCTTATTCAGTAGCTAATCTACTATATAATTGTCTAAGGGTCACTTCCGTCTGTCTGTCCTTCTTTCTGTCACGGATATTCATTGGTCGCGGCCTCTGTCTGTCATGGAATCCAAATCGCTGATTGGTCGTGGCAAAATGCCCACGACCAATCAGCGACGTGCACAGTCCTGAAGAAAATGGCTGCCCCTTACTCCAAGCACTCACTGCCCAGCGCCCGCATACACCCCTCCGGTCACCGCTCACACAGGGTTAATGACAGCGGTAACGGACCATGTTATGCCGCGGATAACGCACCGCTGCTATTAACCCTGTGTGACCAAGTTTTTTACTATTGACGCAGCCTATGCAGCGTCAATAGTAAAAACATCTAATGTCAAAAATAATAAAAAAAATAAAAAATGATTATATACTCACCTACGCCGCCTTTCCCGCTCCTCGCGATGCAAGCAGCACGTTCCGGTGGCAAGGATGGTCTGGCAGAAGGACCTGCCATGACGTCACGCTCATGTGACCGCGACGTCATCACAAGTCCTGCGCGGAAAGGACCTGCCGTGACGTCACGGTCACGTGACCGCAACGTCATCACACCCAGGGTCTGGAAGCTGCCGCCTGCACCCCACACAGGCGACAGAACTACAACGCGCCTGCGGAAGGTGAGTATATGTTTATTTTTTATTTTTTCAACCTGTGTCATACGTGGCTGGGCAATATACTACGTGGCTCTGTGCTGTATACTACGTCACTGGGCAATATACTACATGGCTCTGTGCTGTATACTACGTGCTTGGGCAATATACCACATAACTGGGCAATATACTACGTCACTGGGCAATATACAATGTAACTGGGCAATATACTACGTGGCTGGGCAATATACTACGTGCTTGGGCAATATACTACGTGGCTCTGTGCTGTATACTACGTGGCTGGGCAATATACTATGTGGCTCTGTGCTGTATACTACGTCACTGGGCAATATACAATGTAACTGGGCAATATACTACATCACTGGGCAATATACAATGTAACTGGGCAATATACTACGTGGCTGGGCAATATACTACGTGGCTGGGCAATATACTACGTGGCTCTGTGCTGTATACTACGTGGCTGGGCAATATACTACGTAACTGGGCAATATACTATGTGGCTCTGTGCTGTATACTACGTCACTGGGCAATATACAATGTAACTGGGCAATATACTACGTCACTGGGCAATATACAATGTAACTGGGCAATATACTACGTCACTGGGCAATATACTACGTCACTGGGCAATATACAATGTAACTGGGCAATATACTACGTCACTGGGCAATATACTACGTGGCTGGGCAATATACTACGTGGACATGCATATTCTAGAATACCCGATGCGTTAGAATCGGGCCACCATCTAGTGTAATATATATATTCGGGGTCTGTTCCACAGGACTGGCGCATAGCAAATGTGGTGCCAATATTCAAAAAGGGCTCTAAAAGTGAACCTGGAAATTATAGGCCAGTAAGTCTAACCTCTATTGTTGGTAAAATATTTGAAGGGTTTCTGAAGGATGTTATTCTGGATTATCTCAATGAGAATAACTGTTTAACTCCATATCAGCATGGGTTTATGAGAAATCGCTCCTGTCAAACCAATCTAATCAGTTTTTATGAAGAGGTAAGCTATAGGCTGGACCACGGTGAGTCATTGGACGTGGTATATCTCGATTTTTCCAAAGCATTTGATACCGTGCCGCACAAGAGGTTGGTACACAAAATGAGAATGCTTGGTCTGGGGGAAAATGTGTGTAAATGGGTTAGTAACTGGCTTAGTGATAGAAAGCAGAGGGTGGTTATAAATGGTATAGTCTCTAACTGGGTCGCTGTGACCAGTGGGGTACCGCAGGGGTCGGTATTGGGACCTGTTCTCTTCAACATATTCATTAATGATCTGGTAGAAGGTTTACACAGTAAAATATTGATATTTGCAGATGATACAAAACTATGTAAAGCAGTTAATACAAGAGAAGATAGTACTCTGCTACAGATGGATCTGGATAAGTTGGAAACTTGGGCTGAAAGGTGGCAGATGAGGTTTAACAATGATAAATGTAAGGTTATACACATGGGAAGAAGGAATCAATATCACCTGTCATGTTCTCAATGGCAAGAGAACATAGCATCAGCATATATAGGAACTAGCTCTTGGAAGATGGGAACTGAGCTGACCATGAACTAAACCTAACGCACAACTAGCAGTGGCCGGGTAGCATGCCTACGTTGATTCTAGATGCCCAGCACCAGCCGGAGGACTAAATAATGCTAGCAGAGGAAAATATTAGTCCTAGCTCACCTCTAGAGAAATACCCCGAAAGGAGACAGAGGCCCCCCACATGTATTGGCGGTGAATAAAGATGAAATAACAAACGTAGTATGAAAATAGGTTTAGCAAATTTGAGGTCCACTTACTACATAGCAGAAGACAGAAAGGACACTTTCATGGTCAGCTGAAAACCCTATCAAAACACCATCCAGAAATTACTTTAAAACTCTGGCATTAACTCATAACACCAGAGTGGCAATTCCTGTTCACAAGAGCTTTCCAGACACAGTAACGAAACTACAGCTGTGAACTGGAACAAAAATGCAAAAACAAACATGGACAAGAGTCCAACTTATCTAGTAGTTGTCTAGGAGCAGGAACAAGCACAGAGAGGCTTCTGATAACATTGTTGACCGGCAAGCAACTAACAGAGCAGCAAGGTTATATAGCGACTCCCACATCTTGATGGGAACAGGTGAACAGAGAAGATGAAAACACCAGTTCAATTCCACCAGTAGCCACCGGGGGAGCCCAGAATCCAAATTCACAACAATCACCATTACACACTGAACGGGAAACCACTGGGTAAATCTGACAGGGAGAAGGACTTGGGGATCCTAGTTAATGATAAACTTACCTGGAGCAGCCAGTGCCAGGCAGCAGCTGCCAAGGCAAACAGGATCATGGGGTGCATTAAAAGAGGTCTGGATACACATGATGAGAGCATTATACTGCCTCTGTACAAATCCCTAGTTAGACCGCACATGGAGTACTGTGTCCAGTTTTGGGCACCGGTGCTCAGGAAGGATATAATGGAACTAGAGAGAGTACAAAGGAGGGCAACAAAGTTAATAAAGGGGATGGGAGAACTACAATACCCAGATAGATTAGCGAAATTAGGATTATTTAGTCTAGAAAAAAGACGACTGAGGGGCGATCTAATAACCATGTATAAGTATATAAGGGGACAATACAAATATCTTGCTGAGGATCTGTTTATACCAAGGAAGGTGACGGGCACAAGGGGGCATTCTTTGCGTCTGGAGGAGAGAAGGTTTTTCCACCAACATAGAAGAGGATTCTTTACTGTTAGGGCAGTGAGAATCTGGAATTGCTTGCCTGAGGAGGTGGTGATGGCGAACTCAGTCGAGGGGTTCAAGAGAGGCCTGGATGTCTTCCTGGAGCAGAACAATATTGTATCATACAATTATTAGGTTCTGTAGAAGGATGTAGATCTGGGGATTTATTATGATGGAATATAGGAATATAGGCTGAACTGGATGGACAAATGTCTTTTTTCGGCCTTACTAACTATGTTACTATGTATATATATATATATATATACAGTACAACTGTCCAAACAATTAAAGCAGGGGAGTCTACAGCAAAACAACAACCGAAAAAACAAACCTACCCCCTAAAAACCATCAATCTTTATTAATAATCTAGTACAATACAAATAATCATCAAAAATCTGGATAAAAAAAACATCCCTGTTAGGGACCAAATTCCTGGAATTAGGGACACAGCATATATATGAACACTTAAATAGATCTCATTTTTGTACCAAAAAGAAACAAAATAGAAAAACTCAAGAAAAATTGAAAAATAACAATGAAAAAAACAAGAAAATGAAAAAAATATAAAAAATGAAAATATTAGATATAATATGCCTATTCTGACCCTAGTAGGCCCTAAAGTCTGATAACCTTCCTTGCAGCGGAGGTTGGCACCCTAAATTTTCGATATGGCGCCCCCGCTCACCGGTGGCTGTCCCTTATACCCTAGGTGACCCCTACGCATCTAATACCCACAGACAAAAAACTCACATATATGGATCAAATTAGATCCATAGTACCATACCAAGCACTAATATATAAGCTATATGCTGCAACTAACGCTATTGACCAAGAACTTTAAATAGTTGTTTTAACGAATATGTAATTTTCACAAATCTGTGATCAATAGGAACCTAGAACTGCGCCTAAGCTGTTCTATATATGTATATTAGCAACAGGTATATCTTAACCAGCATAACAACAGTATGCAAGCTTGTCCTACATCAAAACATCAACTTTAGTGGGTACTCAGATGAGCTAGAAAAAAAGAAAGAGAATGCTCATGTATCCATAGCTTATCATAGAGGGGATATACCCACACAATTTATTTTAGCTGATGCCTTGGTCAAAAACACAGTGCTAAATAAACTACTTTTACACCCAATATTATCGGTTTTCATAGGCAGTTCAGATACACACTCCCAGCTTCCTAGTTTACAACAGCGGGGATATACCCATACAGATGTTGTATGTATCACTACTTTGAATAAATCAAGTGCTTAGTATACCATAAATTGCACCATAAAACTATAACCAATGCAAGTTATCCACTTAGCTCCTTGCTCCTCAGATGTTCCCTCATAGCCGCCATGTAAATCTATCGGCTCATGTACACGCTGTCCTGACGCGTTTCTCCCCCGTATTATTCATTCAGGGGTTCATCAGGGGACTTTAGATTACTCCACCGTAATAGGTCATAGAGCCACATGCAGGAATCAAGATGCTGAATTCCAGAGTCTGTGCTAAATTATGGTACTGGGTCATTCTGCCTCACAAAAATCAGAATAAAAAGCGAACAAAAACTGACACGTGTCTGAAAATGTTACCAATAAAAACGTCAACTCGTCCCGCAAAAAACGAGACCTCACATGACTCTGTGGACCAAAAGATGGAAAAATTATAGGTCTCAAAATGTGGAGACGCAAAAACTTTTTTGCTATAAACAGCGTCTTTTAGTGTGTGACAGCTGCCAATCATAGAAATCCGCTATAAAAAACGCTATAAAAGTAAATCAAACCCCCCTTCATCACCCCCTTAGTTAGGGAAAAATAATAAAATAAAAAAAAAATTTATTTATTTCCATTTTCCCATTAGGGTTAGGGCTAGGGTTAGGGCTACGGTTACCGTTAGGGTTGAGGCTAGGGTTGGAGCTAAAGTTAGGGTTAGGGTTGGGGCTAAAGTTAAGGTTAGGGTTGGGGCTAAAGTTAGGGTTAGGATTACATTTACGGTTGGGATTAGAGTTAGGGGTGTGTCAGGGTTAGGGGTGTGCTTAGGGTTACCGTTGGGATAAGGGCTAGGGGCGTGTTTGGGTTAGGGTTTCAGTTAGAATTGGGGAGTTTCCACTGTTTAGGCACATCAGGGGCTCTCCAAACGCGACATGGCGTCCGATCTCAATTCCAGCCAATTCTGCATTGAAAAAGTAAAACAGTGCTCCTTCCCTTCCGAGCTTTCCCGTGCGCCCAAACAGGGGTTTGTCCCAACATATGGGGCATCAGCGTACTCGGGACAAATTGGACAACAACTTTTGGGGTCCAAGTTCTCTTGTTGCCTTTGGGAAAATATAAATTTGGGGGGCTAAAAATCATTTTTGTGGGAAAAAAAATATTTTTTATTTTCACGGCTCTGCATTATAAACTGTAGTGAAACACTTGGGGGTTCAAAGTTCTCACAACACATCTAGATAAGTTCCTTGGGAGGTCTAGTTTCCAATATGGGGTCACTTGTGGGGGGTTTCTACTGTTTGGGTACATCAGGGGCTCTGCAAATGCAATGGGATGCCTGCAGACCAATCCATTTAAGTCTGCATTCCAAATGGCGCTCCTTCCCTCCCGAGCTCTGCCATGCGCCCAAACAGTGGTTCCCCCCCACATATGGGGTATCAGCGTACTCAGGACAAATTGGACAACAACTTTTGGGGTCCAATTTATCCTGTTACCCTTGTGAAAATAGAAAACTGGGGGATAAAAAAATCATTTTTGTGAAAAAAAAGAATTTTTATTTTCACGGCTCTGCGTTATAAACTGTAGTGAAACACTTGGGGGTTCAAAGCTCTCAAAACACATCTAGATAAGTTCCTTAGGGGATCTACTTTCCAAAATGGTGTCACTTGTGGGGGTTTTTAATGTTTAGGCACATCAGGGGCTCTCCAAACGCGACATGGTGTCCCATCTCAATTCCAGTCAATTTTGCATTGAAAAGTCAAACGGCGCTCCTTCCCTTCCGAGCTCTGCCATGCGCCCAAACAGTCGTTTACCCCCACATGTGGGGTATCAGCGTGCTCAGGACAAATTGCACAACAACTTTGGGGTCCACTTTCTTCTCTTACCCTTGGGAAAATAAAAAATTTGGGGCGAAAAGATCATTTTTGTGAAAAAATATTTTTTATTTTTACGGCTCTGCATTATAAACTTCTGTTAAGCACTTGTTGGGTCAAAGTGCTCACCACACATCTAGATAAGTTCCTTAAGGGGTCTACTTTCCAAAATGGTGTCACATGTGGGGGTTTCACTGTTTAGGCACATCAGGGGCTCTCCAAACGCAACATGGCGTCCCATCTCAATTCCAGTCAATTTTGCATTGAAAAGTCAAATGGCGCTCCTTTCCTTCCAAGCTCTGCTATGCGCCCAAACAGTGGTTTACCCCCACATATGGGGTATCAGCGTACTCAGTACAAATTGTACAACAACTCTTGGGGTCCATTTTCTCCTGTTACCCTTGGTAAAATAAAACAAATTGGAGCTGAAATAAATTTTGTGTGAAAAAAAGTTAAATGTTCATTTTTATTTAAACATTCCAAAAATTCCTGTGAAACATCTGAAGGGTTAATAAACTTCTTGAATGTGGTTTTGAGCACCTTGAGGGGTGCAGTTTTTAGAATGGTGTCACACATGGGTATTTTCTATCATATAGACCCCTCAAAATGACTTCAAATGAGATGTGGTCCCTGAAAAAAAATGGTGTTGTAAAAATGAGAAATTGCTGGTCAACTTTTAACCCTTATAACTCCCTAACAAAAAAAAATTTTGGTTCCAAAATTGTGCTGATGTAAAGTAGACATGTGGGAAATGTTACTTATTAAGTATTTTGTGTGACATATCTCTGTGATTTAAGGGCATAAAAATTCAAAGTTGGAAAATTGCGAAATTTTTGCCAAATTTCCGTTTTTTTCACAAATAAACGCAAGTTATATCGAAGAAATTTTACCACTATCATGAAGTACAATGTGTCACGAGAAAACAATATCAGAATCGCCAAGATCCATTGAAGCGTTCCAGAGTTATAACCTCATAAAGGGACAGTGGTCAGAATTGTAAAAATTGGCCTGGTCATTAACGTGCAAACCACCCTCGGGGCTTAAGGGGTTAAAGAAGAAGTTACAGGTCTGTGAGAGCCAGAAATCTTGCATGATTCAGGTGACCAAATACTTATTTTCCACCATAATTTGCAAAATAAATCTTGCCAAATCAGGTCTACCTATGATGTCAATTACAGGCCTTTCACATCTTTTTATTTGGAGAACTTGCACCATTGGTGGCTGACTAAAAACTTTTTTCCCCCACTGTATACACAATGCCACACAATGGCGCTTGAAAGTTTGTGAACCCTTTAAAAATTTCCATTTTCCTAAAAATACATGGAGAAATAAGTCAAGCAAATGGGTCAAAAATATTAGGCTTGTAAAAAGAAATTTGAAAAATAATGTTTATTAGTGGCCAACGTATGTGAACCTTTAGGATTAGCAGACAATTTGAAGGTTAAATTAGAATCTTCTGTTTCCAATCAATGGGATGACAATCAGGTGTGAGTGGGAGTCCTGTTTTATTTCAAGAACAGAGATCTATCAAAGACTGATTTTTAAGAACACAATTTTGTGGATATGTATGTTACACACCTGTTCCATTTCCTGGCTCTGCTCCCTTTACCGCGATCCGCTAAACTTTCTTGTGCTCCATGTTGGGCTTTGAAAGTAGCCTGGAATGCTCCCATGTGATCATCCATCTAGGCCTGTATAAGGCCTACTAAGGCCACACACCTGTGTCTTGGTATTAAGACTCTTTGTCTGTCCACCACGACCTGTTTAGTACTGGTCTGCGGTCTCCAGGACCTCTGCTACATGTCTGGGGTCTACAGGACTTCTGTTACCCTTTTCCTGTGTCTCAAATGCCTGATGCACCGACGCCCATGGCCTTTGTTCCCACCCAGATATTGGGCTTTGAGGATGCACCTCACCTACTGTCTCTAACAGTATCATGGCAAAAACAACATTTCTAAAGATTTAAAAAAAAAAAAATGCTTGTGTTCATCAGGCTGGAAAACGTTACAAAGCCATCTCTGTGGACTGGTGGAATTCACACTCTTTAGTCAAACTGGTTGTGAATAAATCAAGGAAATTCAGGACTGTTATTACCCTCCCCAAGAGTGATCAACCACGAAATATCACTCTAAGAACAAGATGTATAATAGTGTGCAGGGTCACAAAGGAACCCAAGATAACCTCTAAGCAACTAAAGGCCTCTCTAACATTAACTAATGTTTATGAGTACACTGAAAGGCAACAATGTGCTGAATTTTATCAGCAAATTCTAAAGGAAAATGTCAGGACATCTGTACATGAACTGAATATCGAGAGAACGTGGCAAGACTATGACCCAAACACACACAAGTGGTTCTACAAAAGAAAGGTAAAAAAAAAAGGGGAATACAGTTAACATTTTGGAATGGGCAAGACCTTAATCCTATAGAAATGTTGTGGAGAACCTAAAAGGAGCAGTTGATGGGAGAAAACAACCAGCATAAGAGTGGACACTGTTTTGCCGGAAGTAATCATCTAAAATTCCTTCGAGTCGATGTGTCGGACTGAAGAAATACCAAAAAGGTTTAGAAGCAGTTATTGCTGTTCAGACTAAACTCAATGAGAGCAGATAATCATGGAACTGCGATTTTAATTTTGGATCACAATGAAAACGAACGCCGCTTACTAATGATAACAACGACGGCTCTTTAAACATTTCAATGGCATCTGGCGTCACCACATGGCACAGAACCGCTGTGTATAATTTATAAGACTGGTACAGCATCCCTGCTGTTGGATCCCTTCCAGGCGGCAGCATCTGTAAAGCTGGCAACATTTCACAGGGGTAATGGGCAATTTGTATGACTTAACATGCCGTCCTTAAGGAGGACGCTGGGAGCAGACAGTGGGCGCTGGGGGATTACGGTCCAAGCCTCGAGCAGATGTTTGCAATGTAAAATTGATTAAAAAAGCCTCAGAAATTATGTCGTGTTCTGGCTGATGAGAAGTTATGGGTTTATGTAACTAGACAAGTCGTATGGCGTGGAAACACAAGCACCAGAAAGCAAAGGGACGGCACTAGGGTACATTTTTTTATGGAAATTATACTTAAAGGGGAACTGAGTTCTCTAAGCCTATGTTCACACAGAGCTTTTTTTTTTTTTATTTAAAACTGACAAGTTTGTCAAAGGAAACGTGACTTTATAAGTTTTTCTTTTTTTTTTTTTTTTTTTTTTTTTTATATAGAGGTTTTGGAAGTTTATTTTTGAGGGTTTTTTTTTTTGCAGCCTTGTAATTGGCTAGGGCCTAGTTTGCGGCAGATTCCATCAGGATCCATTTCGAAATAGCCACATGCACTTTTATTTTTCTTCATCATAACAGCTTTAAGAAAACATGCTTAAAAAAACTCCTTGTATTAACAGCAAACTTTTCCCATAAAAATAGGAAGAGTTTTTCAAACATTTTTTGGGGAAGGATTTTGGAGCGACGAACTGAATGCAAACCTAGATAAAGGGAGCTTTTTGGAAAAAATGTTGGCTGCGAGTAAGTAGAAAAATAAGACACACATTGGATTCTTTTGTTTCTTAAACTGTGTTTTTGTGTCCCTGGCTGGTGTTTTTATCTTTTTGTTTTCATTTTCCTATAAGCTTCTACTGTATGGAGGAGAAAATGCATGAAAACCCCCCAAAATATCTGAAACCTAAGGGTATGCTCAAAGTGTTATACCTCCCTTCACCAAACTGTACAGCGGGCACAGTGCGGTCAGGGGGTAACGTTCTCCTGGAATCACCAAACCCAGACTCGTCCATCAGATGCCGGATAGAGAAGTGTGATCCATCACTGCACAGAACTCGTCTCCTCCAGAGTCCAGTGATGGTGACTTTACACCACTCCATCCGACACTCAGCATTGTGCTTGGTGATGTACGGCTGCATGCTGCTGCTCGGCCATGATGCTCCCGGCGGGGGGCGCAGTGTTTGTACTTATGTGAATACCAGAAAAGGTCTGGACTCTGCAGTTATGGAGTCAGCAGATCGATAGTGACTTTTCTGCCCTCTGCTCCTCAGCATTCAGTGACCCCACTCTGTAACATTACGGGGTCTCCACTAGGTGGCTGTGTTGCCGCGGTTCCTTCCAATTCTCAATATCACTCACAGGTGATGGGGGAAAATTCAGGAGGAAGAAATGTCATGAACGGACTTGTTACACCAGTGGCTCCTATTACAGGACCGCACTGGAATCAGTGAGCTCTGCACCACCGGCCACTCTGTCACATGTTAGTAAAGGAAGACGGCATGGCGGGGGCTGGATGTTATTCACCAGGGTGCCATGGGACCTGAGGTTAATTCACCAGGGTCCGATGCGGCAGGTTATACACCGGGGTGCGATGAGTCAGGAGGTTATACACCGGGGTGCGATGAGGCAGGAGGTTATACACCGGGGTGCGATGAGGCAGGAGGTTATACACCGGGGTGCGATGAGGCAGGAGGTTATACACCGGGGTGCGATGAGGCAGGAGGTTATACACCGGGGTGCGATGAGGCAGGAGGTTATACACCGGGATGTGATGAGGCAGGAGGTTATACACCGGGGTGCGATGAGGCAGGAGGTTATACACCGAGGTGCGATGAGGCAGGAGGTTATACACCGGGGTGCGATGAGGCTGGAGGTTATACACCGGGGTGCGATGAGGCTGGAGGTTATACACCGGGGTGCGATGAGGCTGGAGGTTATACACCGGGGTGCGATGAGGCTGGAGGTTATACACCGGGGTGCGATGAGGCTGGAGGTTATACACCGGGGTGCGATGAGGCTGGAGGTTATACACCGGGGTGCGATGAGGCTGGAGGTTATACACCGGGGTGCGATGAGGCTGGAGGTTATACACCGGGGTGCGATGAGGCTGGAGGTTATACACCGGGGTGCGATGAGGCTGGAGGTTATACACCGGGGTGTGATGAGACAGGAGGTTATACACCGGGATGTGATGAGCGATGGGACTGGATTCAAATTCATCAGGGTGCGATGAGGCAGGAGGTTATACACCAGGGGCAATGGAATTGAATCAAAGATCTGACTTCAAGGAAAGACATGCGTTTCCCAATACTGTTCTCCATATGGTGGATCTCCATCACTGAGTGTAAGCATCGGCCGTATGTAACTAACTCAGAAAGACGCTAATTTCCTTATTTGCATGGACAAATTTACTATTTCAAATTTGTCAAAATAAAAAAGGCAAACAGGAAAACACAAAAATGACTGAGGATATCTATCCACCTATCCTCAGCAGGAAGACATAGATATACAAGTGCTAGCTCTACACAACAATCCATTTTATACATTATAGTGGAAGGAAATTTTAAAACACAAGTGGGGAAAAAAAATGCTTTTATGAAATGTAAACTGAAAGCAAGTGTTACTTAAAGGGGAACTCCTGTTTTGACACGTAGAGTTTCAGTAAATAAGGATTTGTAGAGCTCTCACACGTGGTCCCTCAGAGCTGAACTCAGGGACTGCAGCTTAAAGGGGAACATCGTGGGCCTCATTCACCCAAACTATCTTTGGTGCTGATTGGAATAAGCTAAAATTCCTCTAAGCTGATGTGCAGCAGTAATCAACAATAACCAGGAGTGCTCATGTGCAGCAATAATCAGCAATTACCAGGAGTGCTCATGTGCAGCAATAATCAGCAATTACCAGGAAAGCTCATGTGCAGCAGTAATCAACAATTGCCATGAATGCTCATGTGCAGCAGTAATCAGCAATTACCAGGAATGCTCATGTGCAGCAGTAATCAGCAATTACCAGGAATGCTCATGTGCAGCAGTAATCAGCAATTACCAGGAATGCTCATGTGCAGCAGTAATCAGCAATTACCATGAATGCTTACTGCTGCTGCGTTTATGTTTCCAGAACAGTTTTTAAATTTGAAATTTAAATTCTTGTTGGTTGCTATGGCAACAAAAGCAGTTGTGCTGTTAAGACAGTTATGCTTCACAGGACATCCAGATGGGCATGAATGAAGTGAATCTCTGAGATCGGCTCTAGCGCAAGAAATGATGACAGCGAGCCAGACATGTGCCTTGTCTATGAAGCCCTATCCATCAAAAGTGGAGTTCCCCTTTAAATGCCTTAAGACTATGCTATCGCATGGTGTAAAAAGTGAAATAAGAGGCCGAAAAGCCAGCACGGAAGCACGTAGTACGTTGGTCCTCAGGAATTCCATGGTTGCAGTCGCTAGTTCTGGGAAGCCCGCCGGCACTTTGTTCTACCGGGTCATCACAACTTGTTCGGATTCACCCATTTGTATGTTCCTTCATATCGGAAGCCGACTCTCTGTATAAACTCATCACTTTCTGCAGGACCCCGGCTAAAATGTGGAAGGAAGACACGGAGTTAGATCCTGCAGAAGGTCGTAGGATTCGCTTTAAGAGTCACCGTCGTTTTAATTTTTATTTTATAAATCATTAGTAGAGCTGAAAATAAGAAACTTTGTAATATATCTTATCAGAGAAATCTGCTCCTTTCTCCTCCTGGACGGATCTTTCGCTCTCAGTTCAGGGCAAAAATCTGCCTTTCGGTGAAGACACATGTTCATATTACACAGATAGGAGATGACAGTTAGTGCTTATAAAATTCTATGGAGGAGGGAGGAGCTGGAGGCTGATAAAGTAAGTTCTCCTGACAGTTCTAGTCCTCCATAGAATCTTATAAGCACCAACTGTCGTCTCCTATCTCCGTAGTGGGAAAATCTGTATTGGCTGAAGACACATTTTACCTCTCAATTTTGAATAAATATCGGTCCAGGAGGAGAAAGGAGAAGATTTCTCTGATAAGATAGATAACATTTCTTATTTTCACCTGTACTATTGATTTCTGGAAAAATAAAATGGAAACAGTTGGTGACTCTTTACAATAGGTTAATTGGAAGGAAGAGTGAGACATTATACAGTTTATTGTAGGTGAATTGAGCCATTTAATAATTTTCCACTATATGTGCTATTAATCAATAAAAAAAAAAAAAATAAAATTCTTGTGAAGATGCTTAATTTAGATTTTTTTATTTTTTTATTTTTTTTTTTTAAGTGATTGCCTAATTTTAAAAACATATTTTCAATTACACATTTGGAAATTTGGAGTTGAAGATCTTTTCATGTCTACTGAACAACCCTTTATTAATGAGCCTGGAAGGTGGAAAAAAAAAAAAATAAATAATTGATACCTCCCAGTCTGGTGCAGATCCTCTTTGGTTGTCATGTGAACGCTGCAGCCAATCAACCCCTTAAACAGTCCCTAATCGTGACCCTTATCTATTAGCTGGAATGTGAAGTATTTGTTCCTCTGGAAGACCCTGCATATACAAGTATTATACGCAGAGCCCATTTCAATGGGTATAGTGTAATGCTTCATCCTCCCTCCGGGGGCGCTGCAGGGTAATGAAGCACTTTCTTCTCAGTTAATCTACAAATTGCAGCTGATTGCTTATAGTGCCAGGAGCAAACGTGTTAAGATCAGCTTATCACCAAGGTGCATCGAGTACAAATAGGCATTGTCCAAATCAACATTAGAATCAGTAGGATAAACAGATTATTTGACGATGCTATGATTTAGCATTTACTATGAGACTCCTATGAGACGAGCTGTGGCCACTAATGGGGTCTGTCTCGAGGCTATTAGCTGTAAGTGATGAACATCCTGCTGACGGCAAATTATTTAATGGATTTTATCAACAGCCAACAAAACGTTCGGCATTTATTTCCTAGCGGAGTAAAAAAAATCTAAGCTTCTGACAGCGCGGTCATAGGAGGAGCACTATATGTTGCAGAATTACCGATCCTTTATAATGCAGTGCCAAGTGTGCGCAGGGGTCATTACCACGTAGTATGTGCCCATCATATCTCAGGCTGCACCTGCAGAAGCATTCCGGCGAAACCTGTGTGGATTTTTGTATACTGGGTCAGATTTAATATTGCAAATACACCAAAATTCCGGTGGCTAGACAAGGGGTCCAGGCTTTGGGCAGCAGTAAAATGTGCCATATTTATTCCTGGGGTGTGCCAGGTCTAAAGTAAGCCAACCAAGAGGTGGCAGAAAAAATAGAAAAATGAACACGTGCAAAATGCGCCAAATCTATCGCACTTTGATAAATGTGCCGCATCTACTGCCCTAAATATAAGACAAGATTGAAAAATCTCCTCCGCTGTGGCCAACAGATTAAATGAGAGGGTAGACCCCAGGTGCCAGTAGTCTGAGGGGTGTTCAAGGTCTTTAGTGCAATTACAGGGGTTTTCTCATCTTCAGGAGCACACAGCTCCCCTCACCTCCCGGCTTCCTGGTTGCCGGTGAGCTCCTGAAGGTTGACAGGTCAGATTAGTGGCCCGGTCGCGCTGTAGGTCTGAACTGTGTGCTCAGAGGCTGCAAGCAGAGGCAGTTATGTCTCTGCAGCGTCAGGGGAGCGCAGGGCACTGAAGCTGGCCGGATGTAGTCAGCTTCAGAGCAGCGCTCTCTGGAGAAGAGCTTGTAAGCGCTGTGCTATGTGCTCACCTCCCATATTTGTAGGGCAGGGGTTTGATCTTCTCTTTTTCCAGTTGATGCAGGATAGGAGTAAAGATTCTCCAGGCTTCCTTCAACTCATCGCTGGCAAGAAAAAGAGAAAGAAAGGGGTCACGGCCGAGTCCGCAGGCACCACGCCTCACGAAGTGCACCGATACCAGACCTACCTGCGTACAAAGTGCATCTGACTCCCACAGAACACATCGAGGATCAGCCGCTCGTAGGCATCCGGCAACTTCACGTCCTGGAGAACGCAGAAAGCAGTCATTAGCCATCATCACATTTCAGAGCCGCCTCTTGTCAAGCGACCACGTTAGTAGGTGGGAGGAGGCCGCCAGGGAGCTCTGGTCTGGCAGCCATGGATTAAAGACATGGCCGCTGGATCAGGGTCGAGCCTCCATTCACCTCTCACAGTGTGGCTGTTGGCCAATCGTTGGTCCAGGAGTCATCTCGGCCGTCACTCCCATACAGACACTCGGCTGAGCGCTCCTGTGTGCTTTGTGACACCTCTGCTGGCGGCTTATCTCGGGGAGAACAAAGCGATCGGCAGTCTGATATCAGACATGCGTGATCGCCATCTCACCCGTACACAGAGCGTTGGCTGAACCTGTCGATATTGGAGCCGACTTTAATCTAGCGTGTATGGGGGCCTTATGGGACATCGCAAAGTCAGGGGCGATACAGGGATAGGGGGCGCAGTCAGGGGCTATACAGGGATAGGGGGCGCAGTCAGGGGCTATACAGGGAGAGGGGCGCAGTCAGGGGCGAACACAGGGAGAGGGGCGCAGTCAGGGGCGAACACAGGGAGAGGGGGCGCAGTCAGGGGCGAACACAGGGAGAGGGGCGCAGTCAGGGGCAGATACAGGGAGAGGGAACGCAGTCAGGGGCAGATACAGGGAGAGGGGGCGCAGTCAGGGGCAGATACAGGGAGAGGGGGCGCAGTCAGGGGCGAACACAGGGAGAGGGGGCGCAGTCAGGGGCGAACACAGGGAGAGGGGCGCAGTCAGGGGCGAACACAGGGAGAGGGGCGCAGTCAGGGGCAGATACAGGGAGAGGGAACGCAGTCAGGGGCAGATACAGGGAGAGGGGGCGCAGTCAGGGGCGAACACAGGGAGAGGGGCGCAGTCTGGGGCGAACACAGGGAGAGGGGCGCAGTCAGGGGCGAACACAGGGAGAGGGAACGCAGTCAGGGGCAGATACAGGGAGAGGGGGCGCAGTCAGGGGCAGATACAGGGATAGAGGGCGCAGTCAGGGGCGAACACAGGGAGAGCGGGCGCAGACAGGGGCGAGCACAGGGAGAGCGGGCGCAGTCAGGGGCAGATACAGGGAGAGGGGCAAAGTCAGGGGCGATACAGGGATAGGGGGCGCAGTCAGGGGCTATACAGGGATAGGGGGTGCAGACAGAGGCTATACAGGGATAGAGGGCGCAGTCAGGGGCAATACAGGGAGAGGGGGCGCAGTCAGGGGCAGATACAGGGAGAGGGGGCGCAGTCAGGGGCTATACAGGGATAGGGGGCGCAGTCAGGGGCAGATACAGGGACAGAGGGCGCAGTCAGGGGCGATACAGGGATAGAGGGCGCAGTCAGGAGCGATACAGGGAGAGGGGGCGCAGTCAGGGGCAGATACAGGGATAGAGGGCGCAGTCAGGGACAATACAGGGAGATGGGGCACAGTCAGGGGCTATACAGGGAGAAGGGGCGCAGTCAGGGGCAATACAGGGAGAGGGGCAAAGTCAGGGGCGATACAGGGATAGATGGCGCAGTCAGGGGCTATACAGGGATAGAGGGCGCAGTCAGGGGCAATACAGGGAGAGGGGGCGCAGTCAGGGGCAGATACAGGGAGAGGGGCAAAGTCAGGGGCGATACAGGGATAGATGGCGCAGTCAGGGGCTATACAGGGATAGAGGGCGCAGTCAGGGACAATACAGGGAGAGGGGGCGCAGTCAGGGGCTGATACAGGGAGAGGGGGCAAAGTCAGGGGATATACATGGAGAGGGGGCGCAGTCAGGGGCTATACAGGGAGAGGGGGCACAGTCAAGTGCGATACAGGGAGAGGGGGTGCAGTCAGGGGCAATACAAAGAGAGGGGGCGCAGTCAGGGGTGATACAGGGAGAGGGGGCGCAGTCAGGGGCAGATACAGGGAGAGCGGGCGCAGTCAGGGGCGATATAGCCAATCAGCAGCAGCACTGCTCTCACAAAGTTTTCAACGCAGGGGAAAAAATCCATCATAATGGAACAGCGCTCTGTTCTTTACAACTAGTGAGCTCCAGTCTGCAGAAGACGATCGTGTCAGCAGTGACACGCGCCCTGCTCATCCGATTTTTTTCTGGGAGATTTGACGTACTGATCACCACTCCTCCCACTGTCACTGCTGACACGATTGTCTAGCTCACTATTTCTAAGAAACAGAGCGCTGTTCCGTCATGATGGATCACTGACATGCCAGCATGTGCCAGTGCCTAGGCCCACCAGAGAATCCTCCGATCTTCCGGTGGGCCAGGCCGACCCTGCTGGTGACGGATTTCCTTTAATGTACCTTGTATCGGTTGCCATATGTCAAGTCTAACTCGGATTCCTCAGGGTTGAAGAACATCCCGGGTTTCTTCGTCATCATCTTTGTATAAACAGCTTCGTCGGGTTGAACTCTGATCACCAGCTCATTTCTCTTGCACTGTCCATGGAAGATGTCGCCAGGGACTTCTCGGAACTGCAGCCGGACCTCCGCTTTCCTCTCATTCAGGGCCTTTCCACAACGCATAATGAACGGAACACCTGGGGCATGACAATGATATGGTTACACATCCAGAACGGGGATCGTATAGAAGATTTACATCAAGATCCTGTATTAATGGGGTATTCCCTGTTTGGAAATTTACGTCTGACAGATGGGGGTCCCAGCTCCTATCTTTAAGCCGGAAATTAAGAGGTGGCCATGCATGTATTTGCTTCTAAGGCAGTTGCAAAAAATACGCAACCTCTTACCATCCCATCTCTCGTTCTGCACATAAAGGACAGCTGTGGCAAATGTTGGGGTGAAGGATCCTTTCGGAACGGTGGGGTCATCCAGATAACCCTTCTGAGCCTCTCCTTTACCCTCGGGATCGCCCACGTATTGTCCCATTACAATGTTATTGAGGGTCAGCTCGGGCACACACTTCAGCACCTTCACCTATGGAGAGAACGGGAGGACCAGTAATAGGAATTATTCACATGGTCGATGTCCAAAAGTCTGGAGACTGTAGAAGTCCTGTCTCAGGCAGTTAGGGCAGGGTATGCATGTTCTCCGCTATGGAGACCCTTCACCGCCCTCGGGTAATTGTTTTAAGAAATGAAGCAATCACCTTCTCATCCCGCACATCATCCGAGTTAGTAGAAACGGGTTTTTCCATGGCCACCAAGCACATCATTTGTAGCAAGTGATTCTGCATGACATCTCTAGAAGACAGGGCCGCCATTAGCTCGGTGCCAATGATAACAGTTTCTTGCATCAATCAGATTATTGAAATATCTACCTGATTATCCCAAATTCATCAAAGTATCCTCCGCGCCCCTGAGTCCCGAAGGGTTCTTTAAACGTAAGGACCACGGACGCAATATGGTCCCGATTCCACAAGGGACCGAATATCCGATTACCGAATCTGAAAGGGGGCACAACATGAAAAATGATATATAGAGACTGGTGCGGAGCTACACCATAAAGGAAAATCCATGGGTCTCACCGGAGCACCATGAGGTTCTGCACCATCTCTTTGCCCAAATAGTGGTCAATACGGTAAATCTGGTTTTCTTGGTAGAGCGAGGAGATGTGTTCGGATAACTTGTTTGAACTTTCCAGATCTTTTCCGAATGGCTTCTCTACAATCACCCGATTCCAACCCCTATGAGGTAAGGAGGATGGAAAAATTAGAAAAGCAAAAAGGTATGCAGAAAAAACCCCAAGCATAATCCTATAGTGGAGCCTATCCAGGAAAGTGGATTTCATGCCTGCTAAAGAGGTACATTACCCTATTTTAAAGGGAGACACTCCCCATCCTGTCACTTATGCAGGCACATGACGACATATACACTCCCTATCTGCACCAGCATATCCCACCCCATGAGGGCAGCAGCACATCCCCACCCCATGAGGGCAGCAGCACATCCCCACCCATGAGGGCAGCAGCACATCCCACCCCATGAGGGCAGCAGCACATCCCACCCCATGAGGGCAGCAGCACATCCCACCCCATGAGGGCAGCAGCACATCCCACCCCATGAGGGCAGCAGCACATCCATCAAGCAGGATTAGTCTCAGCAGGATCCTTTACTTGCCATCACAATACAGCCATGAGGCCCAATGTTGGAGTATGTACATATTCAGCTTTATAGTTACATGAATGGCTGCAATTGACTCGAATTTTACATCAGTACCAAAAGTAAACCCCGATACATGACCCACAAGTCAGACATTCACACATGAGCCCCATTCAATAGGTGGAGCGATCCGTATGTACAGTCGTTTCCGCGCCGGCATATCACTTATTGATGCAGCGTACAAATCTGTACACGGGTGAACAGCAACAAGGCCGTCTGTGAATGGATTTGGCATAGACGCACTGAAATCTTACAGAAACGTAAAAATATCACAAGCAAAAAAAAACAAAAAACACTTTTCTCCAACCTTTTCTAATATATATCCGTTTGGGTGACAACTAGTATTGAGTGAATATACTCGTTACTCGAGATTTCTCGAGCACGCTCGGGGGTCCTCCGAGTATTTGTTAGTGCTCGGAGATTTAGTTTTCATCGCCGCGGCTGAATGATTTACATCGGTTAACCAGCTTGATTACATGTGGGGGTTCCCTAGCAACCAGGCAACCCCCACATGTACTTATGCTGGCTAACAGATGTAAATCATTCAGCTGAGGTGATGAAAACTAAATCTCCGAGCACTAACAAATACTTGGAGGACCCCCGAGCGTGCTCGGGAAATCTCGAGTAACGAGTATATTCGCTCATCACTAGTGACAACCAAGGAGGCCACAATACAGCAGTCACAAGGGTTGTCAGACAATTTTCCTATCGTTATCCACTGAAGGAGTGCAAAAACAAAGTAGCCGCACCGGCTCAAAAAATGTATAGTTGAAGTGGTTGTCTGAGACTATGCTATTGATGACCTGTCCGTGTGATCGGTGGAGGTCCGACACTCAGCACCCCCAGGATCTGCTCTGGCGGCGGGGGGGCAGCTGTGTCGCTTACCCCCTGTGCAGGGCATTGCAGTACCTTGGATATCCTTGGTTACAACCACTAACAACTAAGTGTCACTATATCAGTGGTCATAACCATAGATACCTAGGCTACTGCAATGCCTGCACATGAGTGAATCAGAAGAACTATACCACGTTATACCTACTATATATTGGGAAAGGATCTTGGAGATGGGAATAGTCCTTTAAGTCCTTTTCGGCATAGACAGCCCCCCGCATCAGACATAAAATATCAGTTTTACCAAGAGGGTCCCTTTAGAGGCAGTCATACTACATTTCTTCTCTCCTATGACTGACACTACAATATACGTACACTGTGCTCATACAGGTCACTCTGATGTTCCGGGTCACGTCGTGGTACACACTTGGTGGAACTGCCAGGTAGAAGAGGCGGTTGGCCTTTGCCCCATTGGGTAAGGCCTGTAAGTGCTGATTAAGAGCTTTGAAGGACGCCTCGTCCGAGTACTGTCCGGACACATAGGAGTTCCTCTCGAAGAAGGCGTTCAGCTTCCCGGCATCACTTGGGGAGACCTGAAAATCATAAAAATAAGGCACTGAAATAGGATGAATTAACTAAATGGCCACTAGTTGGCGCTGCACCTCCAAGTACGTTCGTCTTTACAAACTCATGTTATACATTTATAGTGCAGTGCCCCTTTAAAGGAGGACCCATCAGCAAGTCAAAAGTGGGCAGTTCTTGCTCTCATTTCATTCCCGCTACTTCCTCAAAAGTATCCCATCTTTTTCTTAACAGTTCCAGACTTCTACACATTTTTTGGGGAAAATTTTTAGGCTGTTTATATGGGGGCGTGGCTATGCAGAGCAGCCTAAATACACGCCCCAGAGGATCCTGAGATGTTAAGTGTGCTGCATATACCGCTCTATAGAAATCATTGCCTTTAAGAGCAAAAGAGGGTCAAAATGAATAAAAAACAAAAAACCCTCCAGTTGGGTAACTTCAATGATCAGTGTGACTTTTGTCCATACCTTCAGGTAAGGCTCGCTCTGTTTTCGGATGTCCTGTATGTTCAGCTTCGATCGTGCATAACCAACTATGTAGGTATCTTCAGGGAGGAGACCATCATTGTACAGCCACCTGTAACAACCATAGTACAGTATAAAACTATACAATTAAAGGGATACACTCCTTATTACCCATGAAGAAGAGGACCCCATGATTGGTGGAGAAATCAGAGCAGGAGATTAGATAGACAGACACATTGACTCACCATAATGTGGGATAGATCTTCTTTTTTGCCAAATCTCCCTACAATATACAAAAAGGAAAAAAGATGTACATTAAAGCTCCGACTCACACATCTAACATCACACATAATTGTGAGTGTTCTCTTGTATTTGGATGAAAATTTTCATGGTTGATTGTCATCAAAAATTCCATAAATCAATTGCACAAGCGAATATAAGAATCTTTGTAGTATATCTTATCAGGGTAATCTGCTTCTTTCTCCATATATGAGCCACTTCTTCCCCTCCCCTAGCTCCAAACTTATTATCTAATCTACAAAACTGATAAAAACCATGGCCTAATGAAGACAAAACAAACTGCCGAATCACTGAGGGATTGCAGCTACCTGTTGAGAAGGGAAGTGGAAGTGCAGAATGGCAAAGAGGCACAGAAAGTCATAAAATGCTTCTGCTTTCATGTCAGTGTCTTATCTCACCCTAGAGCTGGATTCACAGCTATACTGCTCAGTACTGCAGTATAATTTCCTTCATGCTGCCGGTGATTTTGAACATGCGTTAGATAGAGACAGGTAAGGAGGAAACCCTCATGTCTGTGTATAGAAGACATTATAGCACCTAGTCTTTACCCACAAGACAACTGAAAAGGAGTGATAGAGCCCCCATAAGAAAAAAAACTGGGAAATCCAGGATACAAGACATATAATGGACACGGAAGTGTTACTCCTCATGTACACACATGACAATCACCTGAAACTAAATGTACATTTTAAAGTCACAGTCAACCAAGGTTAAAATGGCTGATAACAGGGAATAATAGATGGATTGCTCTGTACAGTGAATGACGGTAGGCTAGGCTGCAGGTTGGGTAGCACAGGACTCACAGATCTAGGACGCCACAATGCCATTTGTTTTGTAAGCTTTCCTGGGCATTGTGTGATTTCTGCACCTGTTGTTTTTAGGTCATTTTGTACTTTCCCTTCCATCTCTATCCACCAGTCCAGCCCTGAACTGGACAAACTGGTAAAGAGCGGCGCTGTCCAGTTCTCAGGCTACTGTGGGAATTTTAGCCTGGACTATAGAGATATAATCAACCTCGGCTGACAGTCTCCCATTCTGGATCTCAAGACCTGCAGGGCGTCTGTAAGGTAAGGGATGACTTATCAGGCATGGCGTCTTCAGCAGGGCTGGGGAGTCGGTAAGCCAAACCTCTGACTCCACAGCCCTGGTCACTACTGAGCATGTGCATAAAGTGCAGCACAGATTCATCTCAACTAAAAGCCGAGATCCTTAGATCAGGAACAGAACAGACATTTATAGGACAGGTCATAACTTTACCAAATGCATTTACAGAATACCCTGCATTGTTCTACTGTACCCAATGTATTATAGATTTTAGGAGCCAGGCCATTTTCTCCCGCCTCCCCAGCCTGGTCCTCAGTGCTGTCACCCCTGGAGTACATGATTTGCTCGTCTCCTCTGGAAAAGATTCAGTGCAGTGATTGTGAGTGGACACTACAGATCTCATAGCTGGAACCTTTCTGGAAACCACCAGTATGGCTAGAGTGCTGTCAGAGGCAAAACCTTAAAGATCCTGGGATCCAATAGAAAATATTAAAGTTTAGATCTGTTCACAGTTTATATCTGACGGTCACCGAACCAAATAGCTGATTGTAGGGGTGTTGGTAAGGTGATCGATCCCCAGAGATCTGATATTGATGACCTATCCAAAGAACATGATATGAAGACCCAAACAGCGGCAGATGTAGAGAACCTGCTCAGTCTCATGCCCCCGAGCGCTGGACCCGAGGAGGGGAAGGGAGGACCTTCTCCATCTGTTGCCCTGAGCGCTAGATCCGGGGAGAACGAGTACCTACTCCATCTCTTGTCCCAAGCGCTGGACCCAGGGAGGGCGAGTACCTGCTCCGTATGTCAACCCAAGTGCTGGACCCGGGGAGGGCGAGTACCTGCTCCGTATGTCAACCCAAGTGCTGGACCCGGGGAGGGCGAGTACCTGCTCTGTCTGTTGACCCAAGCGCAGGACCCAGAGAGGACGAGTACCTGCTCTGCCTGTTGACCCGAGCACAGGACCTAGGGATGACGAGTACCTGCTCCATCTCTTGTCCCAAGCGCTGGACACGGGGAGGGCGAGTACCTGCTCCGTCTGTTGACCCAAGCGCTGGACCCAGGGAGGACGAGTACCTGCTCTGTCTGTTGACCCAAGCGCTGGACCCGGGGAGGGAGAGAACCTGCTCCGTATGTCAACCCAAGCGCTGGTTCCAGGGAGGACGAGTACCTGTTCCGTCTGTTGACCCGAGCACTGGACCCGGGGAGGCCGAGTACCTGCTCCGCCTGTTGATCCAAGCACTGGACCCGGGGAGGCCGAGTGTACCTGCTCCGCCTGTTGATCCAAGCACTGGACCCGGGGAGGCCGAATACCTGCTCCGCCTGTTGATCCAAGCACTGGACCCGGGGAGGCCGAATACCTGCTCCGCCTGTTGATCCAAGCACTGGACCCGGGGAGGCCGAGTACCTGCTCCGCCTGTTGATCCAAGCACTGGACCCGGGGAGGCCGAGTGTACCTGCTCCGCCTGTTGATCCAAGCACTGGACCCGGGGAGGCCGAATACCTGCTCCGCCTGTTGATCCAAGCACTGGACCCGGGGAGGCCGAATACCTGCTCCGCCTGTTGATCCAAGCACTGGACCCGGGGAGGCCGAGTACCTGCTCCGCCTGTTGATCCAAGCACTGGACTCGGGGAGGGCGAGTACCTGCTCAGTCTGTTGACCCAAGCGCTGGACCCGGGGAGGGAGAGACCCTGCTCTGTATGTCAACCCAAGCACTGGACCCAGGGAGGGCAAGTACCTGCTCCATCTGTTTCCCCAAGTGCTAGATCCGGGGAGGACGAGTACCTGCTCAGTCTGTTTCCCCAAGCGCTAGATCCGGGGAGGACAAGTACCTGCTCCATCTCTTGTCCCAAGCGCTGGACACGGGGAGGGCGAGTACCTGCTCCGTCTGTTGACCCAAGCACTGGACCCGGGGAGGCCGAGTGTACCTACTCCGCCTGTTGATCCAAGCACTGGACCCGGGGAGGCCGAATACCTGCTCCGCCTGTTGATCCAAGCACTGGACCCAGGGAGGCCGAGTACCTGCTCCGCCTGTTGATCCAAGCACTGGACCCAGGGAGGGCAAGTACCTGCTCCGTCTGTTTCCCCAAGTGCTAGATCCGGGGAGGACGAGTACCTGCTCCATCTGTTTCCCCAAGCGCTAGATCCGGGGAGGACGAGTACCTGCTCCATCTCTTGTCCCAAGCGCAGGTCCCAGGGAGGACGAGTACTTGCACAAACTGTTGACTCAAGCGCTGGACCCGGGGAGGCCAAGTACCTGCTCCGTCTGTTGCCCCGAGCACTGGACCCTTACATTGGTCCATTGGTACGCTCACCTGAACTTGCCCAGCGGCTGCCTTCACATGCCCACATTTCACGGTCCATATACGGATTGCAAACTGTCAGAGCTCAGGTATCCTGACCCAAACAGGCATATATGAGGCTGAGGAATCGGGGAAGGAGGACGGAGCTCAGTCCGGGAACACGGGTCGTACATGAACCGTAAAACACATATGAAGGCAGGGTTGGATGCAGCGCCGCTATGGTGGTGGATGTAGCCTCCACAGAATGGCCACATGCTCTCTCTCCTTCCGCAGCGTTGGCCACGGTCACTCCTCTCACCTCTCCTGAACTCTACAGTGACTCCACAGGCCGGGAATCTGAGGGGAGATTTTCATGGTTTGCTGAACGGATAAAAGAGAAGTAACGTTCCAGAAAAACGAACAATGGAAACAATGAGGAGCAGAGCTTATGTTTTGGCAGAGACAGAGGCTGGCAGTGCCAGGACAAGGCGTTGTGTGCCGGGAGTGGCACAGTCACTGATAGCATGGCAGACAGCAGAGCTTACATCAGGACAAAGTGCTGAGTAACTCTGACAGGTCGGCGAGTGTGTGAGAGACGTCGGTGCAGAGGAGAAGGGGCGTGACAGTGTGTGGTGAGGGCCGGCCCTGGTCACACAATAGGGGAAAGGATCACAGGGCGACGCTCCGTGCAGGGATTTTGTGCAGGGTCACAGTTAGGCCTTTCTTAAAAAGGGTTCTCTGGTGAAAACAACTTATCATCTTTCCACGGGTTTATGTGGCGGGTCCTGTGCAGAATGGTGCCCTTTATTCTGCCCGACCGCCGCTCCATTCATTCCCTAGCAGCCCCACATAGAATGAATGGAGCAGCGGTTGCCATTTTGTCACGGGTATTAAAAGTTCCCCCTTTTGTCGATTGGTGCAGGTCCCACAGGTCGGACCCCCGATGATCAGCAAGTTATCACCCATCTTGTGGAAATTCAACAGGGATTTTTATTTTTTATTTTGCCTGAGAAATCTACAGTGAAATAAGTGGCAGCAAAAAGGGTCTGACAGCCCCTCATCTCTACCTCCCGACTGATGTACCATACGCGTTAGGCCGGGTTCAGGGGGCACATTTCATGGTCTGTAAGACTGTATATGAACCACAATGTCTAGAGTCCAGTGATGGCGGTTTTACACCACTCCATCAGACGCTCGGCATTGTGCTTGGTGATGTACGGCTGCATGCAGCTGCTTGTCCATGGAAATCCATAAAATTGTGTGACCCAAATAACGGTTTTTACCTATGTAATATAAGTGTTTGTCCTGCAAAACACTAGGACGATATAAGGGACTATACAGATATTGGTGACAGCTGGCTATGTACTCACAATGTGAGGACAGCAGGATATTGTGCATGGAGCTCCCCCCGGGTTAGTATTACACAGTTACCCACTAAATTTCTTCATTGGACTTAAGTAAAGATTTTTCTTCCTCTATTGTTGCACAACCAGAACACACAAAGTGACACAACCACTGAAATAACCCGCGGCCTCAAACGCTGCATGATCTGGACCAGGGCGATGACTGGCACACATCTCCACAAACCTAATGACCAGAGATCGGCACATAGTGGAAAACCACTATAAATTTGTAGACCTCCTCGAGTCTAGCACCAGTCTACCACCAGTGCAGCCAATCACTGAAGCCAGTGATTGGCTGCAGTGGTCATGTGCATTGCTGGACCCAGGGAAGGCAAGTTCCATCCGTATTATTTTTTTATTTTTTTTACTAGTAGCTGAACTTTTAGAAAAAGTGGAAAACCCTTTTAAGTCCTTTAGTCAAAAGGCAGCCAATACTGCATTCAGACCTTATGGGACAACCGCTCTGAAAGGGATTTTCAGCATTATACAAGCTTGTTTGGGTTGAACCTTATTAATTCCACTCTGTTCCTGCCCTGGCAAAGCAACCACAGAGGTCACTGATGCATGAGGTCACCATGGCCGGCCGTGATCAGTCCCTATGGAGACCATACGATCAGGCCATGACGGGGGTTGTAGAATCATAAGGACTTCATATGCCGCCGTGCAAGCCGAACATAACACAACACAATCTCATCTCCAAGATCCTATCCCAATATGTGGTAGG